>NW_015546013.1:820491-853051 GCF_001515605.1 Sinocyclocheilus anshuiensis | reverse complement strand
GAAGTAATGAATTTAGGTAAAGGGGTGCAGAGCCAGTGGTGGTTTTGTAGGCAAACATCAATGCCTTGAATTTAATGCGAGCAGCAATTGGTAGCCAGTGCAAATTGATAAACATACGAGGTGTGACGTGCATTCTTTTTGGCTCATTAAAATTTTATCTTGCTGCTGCGTTCTGGATTAATTGTAAAGGTTTGATAGAACTGGCTGGAAGACCTGCCAAGAGAGCATTGCAATAGTCCAGCTTGGACAGAGCGAGAACTGGATGGTGAAATTGTGATGAAACGATGGGTTTGCTGGAACCACAAGCAGTTGAGTTGAAGGTGATGGTTTAATTCGCACTCATGCTCCTAAATAAATTTTTCAGTTCACACATCTATTTTTAGTCGCAAATGCGAGTGAAATGCTCGCACTGTCGAGCCTTGAGCGAGCGCATCTGTGGCCACAGGACATCACTAGTTTCTCACACTTGGCTGGTGTGAACTTGGTCCACTCTTCTTCCACTCTCTTCCATAGTTTGGTAACTGTAGTGGGTTTCTTAGTCATAAGTTTTGTCTCCAAGGATTTTCCAGAGATTGGACTCTGGGCTGGCCATTTTATTAGTTCAGTGTTCTTGGCTTTAAAGAACTGCTTTACCCATTTTGCAGTGTGATGGAGACATTGTCTTGCATGAAAATTGCAGACTGATTGGGAGATGCTTGCAGGGAAGGAACTGCATGTTGCTGAAGTAGGTTCTGATAAACATTTGCATTCACTCTGCCATGTAGCTGTATAAGAGGCCCAACTCCTGCTGCAGAAAACATCCCCAAACCATGACACTTCCTCCTCCACCTTTCACTGACTTCTTTATGCACTCGGGCTTCAGTCTTTCCCCAGTTTGACGCTGAACATAATGTTTCCCATCAGTCTCAAATAAATTAAATTTGCTCTCATCATTAAAGTGAACTTTGGACCAGTTCTCCTCTGTCGACATGCTCCTCAGCAAACGTTAGTCTAGCCTTTTGATTCTTTCTACTGATGAGAGGCTTCGTCACTGCAGAGTGCGCTTTCAGTCCGACTTCTCTTAAACAGATTCTTCCCCTTTTCAGCACTGAACTGGCGAGCAATTCCAGTTGCAGTGTTGAACCGATTCCCCATTGATGGTCTCCGCATAATCCTGTTTTCTCATGCATTTGTCTTACGTTAACGACCAGCCTTTTTGGGGGACTTTAATAAATTAGTGACATTGTAAAGCTGCAATATTCTAGAAATCAGAGATTTGGAACGACCAACTCTTGCAATGGCTGAAAGGGTCATCCCTTTGGTCTTCATCTGGACAACCTGCTGTCGCAGGGTTTCAGACACTTTAGAGTGGCTTCAATGATGAACTGACTTTAACTGAAAAATTGAGTGTTTACTATTGCCCTCCTGCATTATCGATAGGGTTGGGTACCGAAACCCAGTACCAATATGGCACCGGTACCTATGTAACCGGTATGTACTAGAACCGAATCAGAATGCAGATTTCGTTGCCTCATTTCGGTGCCACTTAAATGCCTGAGAGATCGATTGAAATATTTGTCCTCTGGTTTTCAGAAACGGACGTAAGAAGCATCATCGCACGTGAAAAATAATTTCCCGACTGAGAAAATGCACGTGAACTGAAGTCGGAAAGCTCTAATAATACAAATCCAACAAATCTTTGTAGTAACGAGAGTGTCCGTTGTTTTTTACTTTCCGACTTAAAAGCACAACTGGGGAAATGAGAGCATCCGAGGAGCGCGTGAATGCAGTAATTACACTTGCTCTGATGGCAGCAGGTAACCTTCCGTTAACTAAGCTAAACATGCTTAAATTAAAATGCCTAAAGCTAAACTTCCCTCGTATTCACATATCTAAACCTGTTTTCCAACAAAAGAGAACATTATAACCTTTTTACTCCACAACACCAGTCAAATGCTTCCTTTTGTTTTCTGATGTGGCTTCTTGTCACAGAATGAGGCAGAAAATATGTTCCATAGACTACTTTAAAAAGAATACATCGATTAGCAATGGATTATAAATATACTTAATTATTATGAAAATACCATAGATGGCTTGAATAACACAGATAAACTATATTGTCGCAGTCGAGGGTTTATTGTCTTTGTTTTATCATTCAAAACATTTATATGTTCTGTTTACACAGTAACAGCTATAATAGCAATGCCTTTGTCCATATAAGGGATTTCCTGGAGGGTCACGCTTCTGTTACTTCTGTGACTGGATATGTGGATTTTCTGTGCGAGGGCGCCCTCTGGTGTCCAGTATGAATGAAACAGACATGTGTTTATAGTGCTAATGGCCAATCCATCATTTTTTTGGGGAATTTTTATTTATTTATTTATTTATTTTTTAATAAATATCGGTTTAGGCACCGGAACCATTTTAAAAGTATCTATTTGGCACTGGTATCGAAAAAAACCCAAACGATACCCAACCCTAATTATCGACACACTATCGTCCTGTTTAATACTGTAAAGCTGCTTTGACACAATCTGTATTGTATAAAGCGCTAAATAAATAAAGGTGACTTGACTTGTTTGTCATATAATTAAAGAAATTAGCACCAGGTGCCAGATTAACACCAATAACTTATCTGTATCTGTATCTTATATCTGTAAGTGTTATATCTCATTTAAGTTTTTTATACTGTGCTTCAGAATACAATTAATTTATGAAATATGCTTAAAA
Organism: Sinocyclocheilus anshuiensis; assembly: GCF_001515605.1. Taxonomy (NCBI): domain Eukaryota; kingdom Metazoa; phylum Chordata; class Actinopteri; order Cypriniformes; family Cyprinidae; genus Sinocyclocheilus; species Sinocyclocheilus anshuiensis. Next base: position 850,342 of record NW_015546013.1, on the reverse strand, counting down.
AAGTGCCTTTCTGCTCCTGTTAGAATAACGTCAAGTAATGACCTTGAAATTTAGGAAATTGTTGTTTTGTTCTCTAGTTTTGATCTCCACTGTATATTATATATAATATAAACATATAAAAACATACAGTAATATATACTGTTGATTAGTTTCTCTAATGAAATGTTCTCTCACAAAAAAGAATTGTGTTTTTGTATTATTTAAAGTCTTAAATGCTGCAACCAAATTGCATTTGGGAAATGAACTAAAGACAAACTGAAGTGAAGTAAAGGTGTGAGATCTGTGAGTTCAGGTGAAGCAGCTGCGTCTGGAGCGAGAGCGGGAGAAGTCCATGCGCGAGCAGGAGCTGGAGATGCTGCAGAGAGAGAAAGAGGCCGAACATTTCAAAACGTGGGCGGAACAGGAAGACAACTTTCACCTGCAGCAGGCCAAACTGAGGTCACGCTCTTCAGACGTGTAGTGTTTTCATACATACATGTGATTGGACCATTTGTAACGCGTTTCTGTGATGTGATGCAGGTCTAAGATCCGGATCCGTGACAGCCGAGCGAAGCCCATCGACCTGCTGGCTAAATACATCAGCGCTGAAGACGATGATCTGTCGGTGGAGATGCATGAACCGTACACCTTCCTCAACGGACTCACTGCCACAGACATGGACGACCTGCTGGAGGACATCAAGGTGTGTGATGACAAGAGAGATGAAAGATCATTTTAACACGTGATTGGGCTGCCAGTTCAGACATTTTTACACAAAATAGGATTCAAATGTGAAGTAACAGTCATATTTACACAAGTTCAATGATGATTTTGATCTGGTTGTGTGTTTCTGGCTGCAGGTGTACATGGAGCTGGAACAGGGCAAGAATGTGGATTTCTGGAGGGATATGACCACCATTACTGAAGACGAAATCAGCAAATTGCGCAAACTGGAGGCGTCAGGCAAAGGACCAGGTGATGTGATGACCCGCACTATTACATTTACAACCTGTATAGTTTACAGTTGATTCATTTTAGAGTAAATATTAAATGTTTAATTAATTTTAGTTATTTTAAGTTATGCTATTATTAAATAAAGTGTTTTAAGATTATATATACAGTGTTATACAAATGTTTTAGATAACTTGGTTAAAGAAATCAATACCTATTTTCAGAATAGATGCATTAAATTGACAAAATAAATAAATACATTTATAATCTCACGTAAGATTTATTTTTCAAATAAATGCTGTTCTTTCAAACTTTCTACTGATCAAAGAATCCAGTTTCACCCAAAAATATTAAGCAGGACAACTGTTTTCAACATTGATATAAGAATTATTTTTTGAGCTGCAAATTGGTATATTAAAACGATTTCTGAAGGATCATGTGACACTGAAGACTGGAGTAATGATGCTGAAAATTCAGCTTTGCATCACAGGAATAAATTATATTTTACAATATATTCACATAGAAACATTTATTTTAAATTGTAATAATATTTCACAGTATTACTTTTTACTTTATTTTTGATCAAATAAATGCAGCCTTGGTGAGCATTAGAGACTTTTTAACTGTGGCATATATTTTTTATTATTATACAGTAGTTTTAGTATTATTGTTAGATTCATGAAACAATGCAAATGAAATGTAAATGTAACCGCTGAAAATGTTACATAGGGGATATATGAATATTATGCAACCCTAATGCATTACGCTATTTAGTATATTTAAAGAAAGTCCAGTGCACAACCCCTCATCCATCTCTGTTTTTGGTGTCATGTCAGGTGACCGTCGTGAGGGCATAAACACATCCGTCAGCACAGACGTGCAGAGCGTGTTTAAAGGGAAGACGTACAGTCAGCTTCAGGCTCTCTATATGAACATCGAGAATAAGATCAAGGCAGGAGGCTTCAACCTGGACATCGGCTACTGGGAGAGTCTCCTGCAGCAGGTGCGGGTCTACATGGCACGAGCCAGGTGCGTATCAGACTAGTCACTAGTAACTGTCTAGTACTAGTGACACAGATTAGTACTAGTGACTAGTAACTGTCACGGGCCTCTGGGGATTTTTAGAGTTCAGTGATGTCTTACCTTATGGGTCTGTGTGTGTTTGTGAAGGCTGAGAGAACGGCATCAGGACGTCCTGCGGCAGAAGCTGTATAAACTCAAACAGGAACAGGGTGTGGAGAGCGAACCGCTTTTCCACATCATCAAAGAACAGCTGCAGAATGAGCAGCCCATGTGAGTGATTTCACTTTCACCTGACCATTCAGACTGATTAATTATTTTTTTTTAGTTTGTTTTTTACATTTAATTATAAATAACTGTATTTCCAAGATGGAAGAACAATTAACTGCACACAATCTAAATACAATTTTAATTTAACTGTAGTCTCAAATTACTAAAGTTATTCTTGAAATGTACCTAAAATATTTTTTTTAAATGTCAATAAATAATAATAATAACTTTATCCATTCCGAATCTAAATTCTGATAACTTTATCACTTCTGAATCTAAATGTTGATTATATGGCTGATAAATGCTAAATTACTATATTTCTGAGATAGAAATTGAACTGAACACAACCTTAAACATGCAACTTAGTGTGGTTTTGTAACAAAGTAGTATACTACCATTTGAAATGATAATTGTTGTATTCTGTGTAGTTTTATATATTTTTTAAAGCATGCATATACAATACCGTACTTCCTACTAATCAGTAATGCTAATATGTCAGTGATTCCATGGTGATAGGAAATCTGCAAATATCAGTGAGTATATTTTTAATATATTAGAATTCTTAAAATATTTTTTATATGTATTTAGGCCTGGAAACATCATGGAAATTGTATCTAGATACTCAGCTCAAATAACTCAGAATTTGACTTCTAAACTAATTATAAAATGGGTCATCACCTGAAACTGCACTATAAAATGTATAATATTTCAAAATGACCTTATCACAAATTACTTGATTCAATTAAATGAATTACATTTGAAACATACCCAATTTGTGATTTGTCCATTTTGTTTCCCAGTAGCCCTACAGCGGCGGAATCTGCAGATGAGGAGCCGGGCGGCTCTCAGCAAGGTGACGATGGAGACAGACGGACCAAGAGGCTGGATGAAGAAGAGGGTGAGCGGTCTGGAAGGAGCAGTCCTGAGGAGAGAAAGGGAGGAGAGGGGGAGGAGGGAGAGAAAGATGAAGCCCCGGAGGCCGTGTTAACAGAGGAGGATTTGATCCAGCAGAGTCAGGCGGAGTACGACTCCGGCCGCTACAGTCCCACCCTCCTGCAGCCCTCAGAGCTACCGCTGGACACACACATCATCAACGTGGAGGAGGACCTGCAGAGACTCCAGCTGGCCCGGACACAGCAGCAGGTGACCGGTGCGTATCGCTCTGTTGCTTCATATACCATAGTCAAATTACACACATCACATGCGTCAAGATTTCAGTAATAGACGTGCAGCAGGAAGAAAGGTCAAATATAACCTTGGAAAGTTGAAAGTAATGTGCACTTTCATTGTTTGAAATTTTTATAGATCATGTATAGAAAGATTTTTTTTTAATTGCCACCCTGTTCCATCTCTCTACTCCATTTCCTACTTTTTCTGCATTGTGTACCAAAAAAGGCCAAAAAATTTAAATGGTTTTACAGTGCTGAATAGGTGCAGAAAAGACAAAAATAGAATGTAATTTCAACATTGGCCATAGGGAGGCACAATAATTTTTTCCCTCCCTTTTGTAACTCACCATGCTGTATCAAGGGGATGAAAGTGCAGGAAATAGACTCAGGCATGCACTTAAATTCACCTAAAGGGTAAAGAGTTTGTGGATAGAAAAATATGTAGAAAATTAAAAAAATTGGGGGTTACAAAGAGCAGAAATACGGGAAATTGATTCAAGGAGGCACTGAAATTCACCTTAAAAACTGCCTTTAATGCTTCCATTCTAATGGACTGATGGTTACAAAAGAACATGTTTAACTTGAGATATTTTCAGGTTTCCATCTAAATTTGAGAATTTAACTTGGAATATTGCATAAAATATTTGCGAATTAAGCACTGTTTCCATTCCATGCAATGTGATTGGTTCACTGGTTAGTCCAGTTATCCAATCACATAATCTGTTGAGGCAAAATCACGTGTTTTGTTGCGTATCAAGGATGTTTCCATTGTAGTTTATGCACTACAATTTAAATTCAATCCATCCATACATGGATGGAAACCAAGTTCTAAAAAATGCGGCAAAGTGAATAATGTGGTCAACACCCCTAGAGTTGTTTCGTAGACCTGTAATTACAGAAAATGAATCAACATCATGTCAGCCAATTGGAAATGAAGAATTCAGTAATCTTGAAGTATGTCACTGTAAAGATTCTTTACTGTTAGGAACATAAAACTAATTTATCGTTCACATTTGTAAACACATCTGTAAAGATTCACTCATGCTAATGCTAACTTGTATTATCTTTTTGAACAGGCGATGCAAATGAAAGCGCCGAAGATGCATTTGTGCGTCGCGCTAAAGAGGGCATGGGTGGCGACGAGGCCCAGTTCAGCGTTGAAATGCCTTTGACTGGAAAAATGTACCTGTGGGCCAACAAATACCGTCCACGTAAGCCCCGCTTCTTCAACCGCGTCCACACCGGCTTCGAGTGGAACAAATACAACCAGACGCATTACGACTTCGACAACCCGCCGCCCAAGATCGTCCAGGGCTACAAGTTCAACATCTTCTACCCTGATCTCATCGACAAGCGCTCGACTCCGCAGTACTTCCTCGAGCCCTGTCCTGACAACAAAGACTTTGGAATACTGCGCTTCCACGCCGGCCCACCGTACGAAGACATCGCATTTAAGATCGTGAACCGTGAATGGGAGTATTCCCATCGCCATGGTTTCCGCTGCCAGTTCGCCAATGGAATCTTTCAGCTGTGGTTCCACTTTAAGCGATACCGATACAGGCGATGAAGAGGACGAGGTTGAGTTGTATTAGCAAAGTGTTGAATATCGGGAACACTGAACGTTAATCTTTAAATGCTGTAAAATTGGTGTAAATCTAGAAAAAGTACTACAATCTCTGTTTATTGATTTCATTAGCATCTTCCGTTAGTGGAAGAACAGGTGTTCAACGGAATAGACCTTAATATGTGATCTTGTCCTTGTTGAAAATCCTGTTTTGTACATTTCCTTATTTGCAGGCTCTTATCTTGCATTTGATTCCTTTTTTTTTTTTTAAACGTGTTTGTTGGTTGAGCTTGAAAATGCTATTTTTGTACTATTTGCTTTTGAGATGATACAGTAAAGATTTACTAATTTTTAATTGCTTAACGTCGTCATTTGTGCTCAATTTTAAAAATAAATTTTACACCTTGACATTTAATTTGCTGTTCATTGGAAAAAGCCATTTACAAAGAGAATTTACAGCATTTTAGGTACATAGATGGTATTAAAGTTAAAATGATATTTCTGCAGTACATTCATATAAAAAACACGCAACATAAGCTGCATTCAACTTTGAGTCTAAGATGCAGTCATTTGACACTTGTCTTGGTATCCTGAAGATACAGGAAGTTCATTCTTGTCCATGTGGAATTGCCTTTAAAGGCAACATACTTGGATTGAATCAACAACCACGGCAGGTTTTAACAAGATGGCATGTCTCATTTTTGCCCCTAAAACAGGAACACAACCACTGAAAATGTCCAAAGAAAGACTCTAAATAGTCTCTGCCTCAAACTTCAGGGCTCACAGTCAGTCCACCTGGAAACAAAATCATGTTTACAGGCTGCCAGGTTCATAAAATGATAACTTTTGAGCATGAACTAATCACTGGTTTTGAGTCAGAGTTTGTTTGTGGCAAAAGTTTGTTTTGTAGCAAGTAAACTACAAGCAAAACTGTATTTTCAGGCCATTCACTCCAAGTACGATAACTATAAAGTTGTAATAATCATTCTAATTCTAAGAGAAAAGGAAGTCACACCACAGCTATAAGGATAACACCAGAATATAATCGCCTATTGCTGTGAATACTATTATGGTTATTGTTATAGTTATCTTTATAGTTATCGTTCTTGGTGTGAATGTGACTTTAGGTCTATTAATGTGGTGTAATGTATTTCACATGAACCACATAAAAACAAAATTAAATGTGGTAAGTAACTTATATTGGTACATGATCAGACAGTCATTTCCTGTGTACGTGGGCAGCTCTATAAGACTATACTGGGCCTTTCCTAATACTCACACTTGTGTTCTTTGCATTGAACCAGTTGCCTACTTTGATGATGACTACGTTCTTATTTCCTGGATTTGGCCCAAGTGTTCAAGTCGGTGTGAAGACCGCAAAAACACTTTATGTTTTACCACCAAATTATATATCTAATATGTCTAAGCATTTTTAACCTCAAAATATAGGGCACATGAGTTCCTGAACAAGATGAATGATGGGATACACCTCAAATACTGCTCTGAAGAGCTATTAGAGATTCATTAGTGTGCTTTAATGGCACTGAGCTTTAGCATTTTTCAGACCTGGGACAGTCTTGCCAACCTGTCATGTGCATCCGCTCTCAAGTAGTCAGGACGGCAAGTGTGGGTATTGGGACAGGCTCTATGAACGGGAGAAGCTGCAAAACGCAATATGACGAAACTAGCAAGTCATGGCTTATAAATAAAACAGCCAATCGCCAACTTTTATCTACCCCATTCAAGTAGATAGGAGTTGGTTTTGCATGACTGAAATAGCTGCCCGGTGGCGTTGCAAATATGACCACCAAGTGATTTGAAGTAAAATTATTTTTAAAATGTACACCGTTCAATCTAGGCTGCTTATGTTGAAGTGTTTGGGATGTGGCTTTTAATGATGAGACCTTTTTTGTAATCAGGCTCTCAAAAAGTATATAACAATTTGGATATAGATTTATCGGCCAACATATCGGTTATCGGCTTTCAAAAATAAAGAATAATCGGTTATCGGTATCGGCCAAAATTTTCATATCGGTGCATCCCTAGATTTGACTGTCCTTGAAAAGTACTTTGGTGATTCTTGGACACAGTAAGCTGCAATGGAGACAGACCTTATGCAAAAAAAGTCTGATTCAGTGTGTTTTTTTTTGTCCATTGGACATGAACGATGGCATTTAGAAGGTATAGATTCATCAAGGACAAAAAGTGGGTTAAAACAGTTTAGTCAAGAGTTAGCTGCAAAAGAGGAACCAGCCTCAGTGGGCTTGGTCTGTATATAAATGACGATTAGCCGCATTAGCAAGTCTGTGCATAAAAATCTCAAATCTCAGATTCATCGTCTATATATTTCAATGTGATCTGACCTGAGGAACCAACAGTGGTTGAGAGTCTGTCCCTTTCTCTAGAGCTGGAGTACCTCTGGTCATTCACATGGTTGTTGTTGCTGTTCAAGTTCACCGTTGATGATGCTATTTTATGTTCTGGAAGCTGGTTCTCATACAGACTTTGTTCGCACCTGTTCTCCATGTCCTTTACCCTCCTGTGGCAAAACGGCAAAGGAAAATGCCCTTTGTACAGGTTCCAAATTACTAGCATAGCTAGAATTAGTGACAATAACACCACCATGGCCACAAGTGTGTTTTCTTTTTCCTTAACGTTGTGTAGTAATGCTGTAGTCCCAGATGCCGACCACATTTTTAGATCATATGCTACGTGCTGGGTTTGGTAATTCCGCTCTACAGAACTACAGGTGTAGTAGCCGCTGGCGTCTGCGGTGGCGTTGAAGATCATCAGGCTGTCGGACAGGATCTGGAAGGTGTTTGACGCTTTGATGGGTCGTCCGTTCAGCTGCCATTGAACCTGTGCCAGGTTGGAATATGGCTGGCACCACAGCGTCACGGTATTGCCATGGAAAAACGAGACGCTGACTGACTTACTGTCCTCTGTAACACAAGTTCCAGATGTTATTTTTAGTGTTTCTACCAGAAAATACAGTTTGAAGAATCTGGGATATAATACAAGTACCTATTTGTGGACATCGGCTGGCATTACCATAACTCAAATTCTGAATCACAGTGCTGTGGAAGAAATAATATTACAGCAATCAGCAATATGCCAATATCAATATTCATAATGGTGTGCGCAAACAATCATCACAAAAGTTTGAATTAAGAACACATTTTTGCATTTTCTGCATAATTTCCTGTAAAATTTCCATTCATGTGTACAGTCATTTTACTTTTGACAATAAGATGAATTACAAAAACCTCATTATTAGCATGCATATTACTAGCATATTGGCTGATTATTAGCACTCACAAAGCACATATTAATGCCTTATTTAGCATGACCATATTTTAGATCCTTAATCCTACCCCATACCTAAACTTATCAACTACCTTACTCATTATTAATGAGCAGCAAATTAAGAGTTTACCAAGGCAAAAGTTGTAGTTTATGGTTAGTTAATAGTGAGAACTGAAAAGTGGTCCCCAAACTAAAGTGTGACCGGTAATTCTCACTAATTTATGCCGTAAAGCTTAATACAATACAGACAATAAAGCAATAAAGACATTAAAACAAATACGACCATTATGTATTCATACTTTACTTCTTAAGCAATAATAGAATTTTATTGTATTACAGTAAAACAATGCTATTTTTTGCATGAGAAATGTGTTTAGCTGTCATTAAAATAGATTTGTAAATAGATTTATTTGACTTTTGACCTGGTTCTGTGTGTGCTGTTTATGGTAGAGCATTGGTCAGCATTGAGGTCCCAGCCACAGTACGGATCCCTGGCCAGAACACAGTCCAGACACGTGTGGTACCGCCCACATTCATTGATGGACAGCTGAACCACGCCCACATCCGAACCCACGTACAGCTGTTGTTGGGATGACATCACACATAACTTAACATAACATCTCTATAGACAATAATAGAAATTACAATTATTTTGACTCTTGCTTCAGTTGAACATAAAATATTCCTATAAAATTTGTTAGCTGCTATTTAAGCTTTGACTTAGAAAGCCATTCACCCTAACTTTGGTGAACCAGTTAAGCTACAGGAATAAAATTAGCTTTGCTGAAAAGAAACAGACACACACAGCTCATGATGTTGCTAAGTGAGCAATAAACATCAATAAATGCATCTGCTTATTACTTTGGTGTTGGAAAGTCGCAGTATCTTCACTGGCTCTGAGGGCCCAAATAGCTGAATCTCTTCCATAATGGCCATCTCGCTGTTATAATTCACAGCTTTCAGCACTGAACCGCTCTCTGATACATAACAGAACACAATACAATGCAGAAGACGAGACAACAATTTCAGTTAAACTCACTTACACAGCTAAAATATATGATATGATATGATATATGATATGATATGATATGATATATGATATTATATTATATAAGCCTATGGGCAAGACTTCCGGTTGATTAGCCGCTATTGGGAAATAACGAGAATAACAACAACGTGCAGTAAACGGTAAAACTGTTTGCACTACAAACCAGTGTGTTCATAATTAAGATAATACATTAAAATAATATGGTAAGACACACCAATTTTCAATATCAAGCAGCAAAATGAACTGTTTTGTACAGCTAAAAATAGCTGGACACGGATTAGATCGGAAGCTAGACCCATAGAATTTACAAATGGCCACGCCCTTTTTTACGGGAAAAAAAGTTGGATACTTTTGGAGGGTTTACTGATTATAAACACTACAGATTTGCATAAAGGCATCTTTACTTGTGCCAATGAACATGACTTGATGGCTGGTCCTGTCCAAGGCCGTTGCTGTGGCCACCACAATTCTAGTGAAAGCAGCGCCTCTCTTCACCAGCAGGGGTTTCTCTCCACTGGCCTTGACGGCCTGGTCCATCAGAGGCTTGTCTTTAATAAACTGTAAGGTTTTGTCTGGGAGATCCAGAGATTTGGTGAAACCCATTTCTCTGGCATGATTATCAATGCACTGTAATTGAAAACAAAGTGAAGGTTAGTGAACTCTGGGAATCAGTGTTATTGAACGAGTGCTGAACCAAGTTACTGAACAGAAGACTCACTGCTCCCGGTCGGGGATCGGGGACATCAGCTGAGTACATCACCCACTTCACGAACGACGTCTCAACGGTAACAGAAGCCTTAAACTTGCCCTTTGAGAACACGGTCTTGATGTCTTCAATTTTGTATGCACATACCGCGGAGTACTGAGAGGAGTCTCTGTTGATCAGAATCAATGTTTCATAATTAATGAACTGCACAACATCGACACTATTATTGAACTGAGAAGAAATACTGTCTTAGAAGAAACAAAAAGATCTCAAACTTACAATTGTGGGGTAAAGACAGCATAAAACACGCAGGTGGTCCAGTCACTGGGGCACAAGTGGAAAACATCCTGGACCAGAAGAGGCAGGTTGTTGTTTGGAACGGGACAGTCAAGCCTTGCTTTTAGAAAAGAAGTCCACTTCCTCTGCAGCGTCCTCTGCCCACCCAAGTCTCCCTAAGAGAAATGACATTTTGCATTGATGTAATATGTGGTATAGACAGGAAATGCTGTAATGTTTCTCAATACAGCTCATATGACATAAGACACGACGGGAGTTTACCTTGCACACGCGAGCTACTCGAGAGACGTCCATCTTGGTGTATGAGTCATATTCCACTGCTGTCTCACTGAAGAACAGATAGAGCTTGTCATCGTCCCCCTCTGGGTTCGATTTTCCCTCCCGTATGTGGGCCATGTGGATAAAATTTGGTTCTTAAATGACAAACAAAAACACATATTTCAGTTACTATCGCCTTCCTGTCAGTGTTAAGGCATTTTCACCCACACCCACTGCTGTTTTTTGTGTTTTCATACCATTCTCTGTAAATGACTGTCATACTCAAACCACCCTGTCAGGCACCAACAATCACTCCGCAGTGAAAGTATGTTAGATTATACACTTGTTTTAATGACAACCAAACCACTGTTATACATTGGCTTCCCATCAAATGATTAGTTGGTTAGATAGAATTAACAAGCATTTGGACTTAAGTACCCAGGCTTGATTAGTTACAACGGTTAATCCCTGCTAGTAGATGGCATAAAAACACCATTACGTGGGAGTTTTACATTTGACTGGTAGAATTCAAAATGAATTTCTTTGCAAACAGCATATGATTAATTGCATGGCAAACCGTAAAAAAAAAAGCATTCAAGTGTTGAATGCACCAACCAAGAAAACTGCAATTGAAACTAATGGAAATGCTACAAACAGTATATTAGTATTATCATTAAGTGTACAAAAATAAATACATAAAAGACAAACATATATAAAAATAAAATAAAATTGCAACTTTCTTATAGTCATGTACTGAAAAAGCCACATTGGAAAAAAATAGTTGACATTTTCTAAACAAAGTGTAGTGGTGTTTTCCTGGGAAAAACTGTTATGGGTTGTTGTAAGGGTACTACAATGAGTTTGCAAATATGTTCTGGCTGTTTTGAACCATACTGGGATTGGAGGTTTGGTTAGGCGTCACCATTCTTGTATCTCACCATTGAGCCAGGTGCTTGAAAACTCTGTCCGTATGGATTCCTCTGAGCTGCGCATCATAACCGGCTCTGAACCCCGAAAGTTCAGTGAAGTGGCAGAGTACAATACTCCATCTGCAAGAGAGAAAAAACAAGATGTAGTAAGTAATGATGTTGAAAATTACTGGTACTACAGTAACACTCTATTACATGTCTTGGTTATACTTTCAAACAGTGTGATTCAATATAACTATCAATACATTTACAATTATGCATTTTTGGCAGATGCTTTTATCCAAAGTCACACTGCAAAGTACACAAGTACTTTTATCGTATTATACTCAGCATCATAAATAAAGAGGCAGTACGTACCAACCATCTCTGATGTGTATCGCTGAGAAGGATCAAAGGGACATTTCCCCTTCCCATCTTCTTGTTTACCCTCTAAAGTCAGATTACCATCTGCATAGGACTAAGAGAATGACATGCAACAAACACATAAAGCACTATATACTGGACATTTTATGTTCATAGTCACTAATACTTAATGAGACTCACCATATAGTCACAGGTTGGGATGAATGCTTTGGTTCCACAAACATACATTCGGTCATCGTTTCTTTTATGAAGAATTCTGATATAATTTTTGCAGTCATTCTAAAGAAAAAGCAAACAATGCATCCAAGTTGGAACTAATAAGTGGTGACATGATTTGAAGTGAAAAAAAAAAACTAACCTCAGTTCTGACCAAGCAGAACCAAACTTCCGTTTCCTGCATGTTTATTGGTATGTTTGACTTTTACTTAGAATTTGATTTATATATATTGATATCTGCTGTAATTATCAATATGAAGAGACACTGTCTTGCATGTTGTTTTGGTTAGACAGTCTTAAAACATCCTTAAACATCTAGTTGCCTTGCTATTTGAATAAAATATGAAATTCATGCAGATGACACATTTTCTATTTATGTAAAAAATGAAGATTGTCCCATGAAAAGGTTTTACAAATGATAATTTTCCAGTACATTTTGCTAAGATTTTCAACATTTTATGTCTTAAAGCTTTAATAAACTGCATTCTGCCCACTCTGATAAATGAATACACTTATCAAAGTTATCAAAGTGTGCATATCTGCTAATAAAGCAAGACAAAAGTCTATAATAAAAAACATTAAACGCTGGTGCCAGGAATGCATTGTTTAAAAACATATATTAATGAGCACAAAAGATGTGAAAACTCACTGTAGCATCTTTTCCCTTATTGGAACAGTCTATTTGCTCCTTATTTGTGACTGGCCAATTCACCTGTGGAGAATCAATACAATTTACCATCATCCATATATACAAAAAACTCAGTCTGCAGAATATTATTAAATGGATTAGCAAACAAATACGTTTTTTTAAATATGCATTTAAGACCTCACCATGGCCTTTTTGACTGTAATGTCATCAAGGTCGAGGGCAAAAATGGTCTCCCTGGCACCCAGGATGAGCATGTTGAGATCTTCCCTCAGAAGCATAATGGTGTAGTTCCAAACACCCTCCTCACGAAACAAACGTCCTCCATTACCTAGCAACAAATGAAGGCCAGTCAAGGGCAGGAGTAGCTAATGTTTGCCAAAAATGGAAAAGTCACACACAGAACAACTAAACCTTGTTCGAAGAAAGAATTGTGGTCCATATCTTCTCTAAGCAATCAAAACACATTTAAACATAAAATAAATAAATATACAAAAAAAAAAAAAAATGATATGATTTAATGTTATTACCATGAATATTGACACACAACGAAAAAAAAAAACTTACTTTGGACACTAGCATGGTAGTAATACCATAATAGTCTTTAAAGCACCTTTATATATGAATATGTAAATCAAACACCAAGCACCATGGCATACAGTGGCTTTAACACAAATTGTTTGCAGATTCCACCTTTTGATTTGATATTTTGTATCTAATGCACATAATTCGAACATTTTAGGTTCCCAAATATTTTTCACTTTAGACCACTTTACATCAAAGTACATTGGTATTTTGTAATGACGTCCAAACATAATTATCATAAATTCAACTTACTACTAATTGGCACTGTTTTGCGAGGTATGGTATTCGGTGTCGATCCCAATCCGCCGGTCAGCGTTGATGGACTCCAGATGTAAAACACGCAGAGCACAGCCAGCAGAAACATCATTCAGCGCTCCAGTAAAAAAAATCAGTCAGTGATTTTGGTATAAAGATGGTGCGAGTGCTAGATTCCTGTGTCGTCTGTCTGTCAGTTTCTCATCCTTGCTTCAGTCCGGAACGCTTCCATACTGAGATATATGACTTTAGCTGCAAAGAACGCTCTTCAGCAGAGAACCCTGTGAGGCCATCTGAAAGAAAGAGAGAGAGTGTGAACAGGCAGGGGTGCTGGCAGCAGTATTTCTGTCACTGCTATAGTGATGCTAATGCGGAGGATGAAAGCTTTTACTCTAGGACCTTGACAGAGACACACGGTTCTGCCTTTCAAGCCACAGAATGACACAAAGCCAGAATAGCTCATCACCCCCGCCCCACACACACACACACACACACACACACTCACACACATCCTGAGATATGCCTTACAAACCTCAAGAAATATTTTCACAAGTAGCATGGACAATCGAATGCAGAATCTGAAAAGTTAAACAGTCTTTAATAAGTAATCTCTCCTTCCCAGACGACAGGCTGATAAAAACTCCCAGGAAATATTTATTGTCTGAAAGCTGGTGTTTCCTAACAGGCGTGATGAAGAAACAACGTACCATCATTTTGTAACCTGTGTCTGCAAGATGGTTGCTTACTAACCCAAAACCTGGATATATGTGGCTTAGTCAATTTCCTTAAGTCTACTTCCATCCGTTTGATTGTCCTCCATACAAAAAAACAAAAAACAAAAACATTTATAGGCTCAAGTTTAATACTTGCAACGTGCAATAATGTAATGAGAGGAAATGTTAATGCATGACAAATTTTGGTTTTCAATCAGTCAAACAAACCATATCCTGTCCTATTGAAACCACTAACATGTCAGTAAAGTGCTGCTAATTTTTGACAGAATGACTGCATTGCAAGCAAAGTACGAATGCACCGTCAATGCATGGCTTTGGAAGCCTCTAACATCTGGAAACACAAGTGCTCAGTGGTGCATTTATTATCTGTTTGCAGTGGCATATGTTTACTACATTGCTAAGAGCATGATTATGGCATGTCAAGAGAGATGCGCTGTAGCATGAGCGTAGATCTGATCAGATACCACTCATATTTCACCATGTCACACACTTGTAGGCACATACTTAGTTTTAAATAATCGTGGGGACTTTCTACCCTACTAGCTGCTAATATAGGCCAAATAAATGACCACAGCCTAACACACTGCTAGCCCTAAATTACACATTTTGGGAGTTTTTTTTTTTTATACAGAATGAGTCAAATATTATTTAATCCCTTAAGTGAATCATGCTATATTTAAGGACACCCATATAAGGAAGAGAGAGGCATTATGAGAAATGTGCGTATGTAGATATACACACAAACTTAAGATTTTTATCTACATTATATGCTTATACAATTCGTTTTGCATCTATTTGACAAGTTGAAATATGACAAATGACAAGAATTCTGAATAGCTTACTAGAAATACCATAAATAATAAGAGAAGTATCTTAATATTCTAGTAGTTTATTCTGAAAAGAGTGCTACAGGAATGAGTCCTAAAAAAATTTCAACCTCCGGTTCCATCGTTTTTTGTTAAATGCCCGAAATAACGTAAGCTGAAGATTTATTCCACGCCATACAATAAATCAGTAATACCCCTTTGTGATTTTATTTTTTAAGCTTTTATGAGTCTTGAAAAAGGCGGCTGCTGACAGTTGGCTAAGTGGGACTACAGAGGTTGTTGGGACATTAAATGTAATTATGTTGAACAGGTAAACTCATCGACTCACTAGTTTACTTTTACAGCCTCTTTTTTGTTTAGAATTGTGCTTTTGCAAACTATTTCAGCTCAAACTTCACAACTTTAGCTTTTTACTTATACCAACTGTAATTAGATTTGGCGATAAAAGTTGTGCTCATCTGTGGAGATTATCTTGATAAAACAAAATGTTTAGGAATCATACAATTTTGTTGGTCAGAGAGAACTTATTTTCTGCAATAAACTTGGCAAAACCCACCATGTTATTACAGTACAAATATAGCATTTTTGGACTATACATGATGGTAATCTTTTAAGTACTGTACAGTGTTATTTACAGTGTTATTATTGATAACTAAAACTATAAAATAAAATTTACATAGATGAAAAACTTAAATTTAAAAATGAAAATTTAAATGAAACTAAAAATAAGGCTATATATATATATATATATATATATATACAAAGTAAATATATAAAAGAAAAGTACAGTGTGCGATCAGTGAACGCCTCTGTAAACCTCACACAAGTGAAAACAGATCAGCTGTTTCCACAGAATGCATTTCAGTACTGGTCTCAGTTCCTTTGAAAATAAGTTTTAAATGCAGCAATGGCTGAAAAATGTGGGTTAAGCAGCAACTCACCATGCAACCAAATTCCCAGTTAGTCTCTCAGTTCTCCTGTGCTCGCATAAGTGGTTCCTCTTCAAACACACACACACACACACACACATGCACGCACACACTGTTTCAGCCCTCCAGTGCAAAACAAATCAAAAGTGGTCTAAGTCTCAAAGGCAGCAGAGTGTGTTGAGAGTCATGGCTCTGCAGTGAATGGAGCTCATGGTGTCTTCTGCTCTGTGTGAGAGAGCATTAAACTGCTCGGATCCTGCAGAGTGAAGTCAAAGACATTCTTCCACTGGAGAGAAAAGAGAGAGAGGAAAAAAAACAAAACATGCTTTTAGAAGCTCCTCAATCTCAAACAAGTCACTACAAGTGACAGCAAGAGAGTGTGTGTTGCAGAAAGAGGAGGAGTGTAGGAGAGGCTGTATTGTTTACTGACCTGATTTTCAAGAAAGCCAAGTTTGCAGCTGTAGTAAACAAAAGAGAAAACTGATGTTGATTTTCTCTGTTACAACCTTTGAAAACAAATTTTGCATTCACATTGAAGAAGAAAAAAAAAAGACTTAAGTTTTCTCAACTCAGCGTCTTTGCGAGGGTCATTGGCTCATTGTAGCTTGTTTTGAGCCAAACTTGTTTTTATGTTCATTGTGACATTAATTGTTACAATTGTTTTTTGTTTTTTTTTGCAAATTCAGATTATCTGGACAATCTGGATGAACTTGTTCTGTACTAGCACATTTTTTCACAGATGAATCATCATGGATCAAGGTCAAATGAATCACTGCTAAAGTTTGTTTTTATCTAGCAAATCGAATCTTGTTGATAGTGAACAATATAAATATGAATTAAGCTTTTTTTGCAATCATTTATCAATAAACGGCAATTACTGACATAATTTCAACCGCATTCCTTCGTTTAAGGTTGGTCAACTGCCCGCTGGGTAGGCTATAGGCATTTTCAAAGTTAAATATAGGCCTTGACTTTGTTTCATGAAGCATTTGTCATCCAATTACAATAACAGAATGAAATGTTGAGGTAAAAGTTGAAGGTTACTGACGCCCCTTGTGGTCAATATACACCTGACAGGGCGATTCAGATTCGCCTCTCTTGAAGGGATTTATTTTGCGATAAACCCCTTGTCATATATATTTATTTTGTAAAATAACCGGATATTTACCTAATAGATAATTAAATAGTTAAAGGTATTTTATGTTTTACTTGTAAGTTATATGAGCTAAGCTTTCTCTGAAACAGTCCGCTTAATTCGTCCCCGCAAAAACGAGTCCCTTCTTTTGACAAATGTTTGTTCTTTTGCAAATATGTTCTTCTTCTTCTTACTTGAACTACTACACTCTCATGGAATTCTAGTAATCAAAAGGTTTATACTCACCACAAAATGTATACTGAAGATCTCCGTGTTTTACTGTTAGTAACGTTTTCAGTCGCAAGATGGCGGCAATGAGCTGTTATCATGAAAATATGGCCGCGGACAAACATGTAAAACTAGAACAGCGGGTGAATTCTACAAAACCTTCCCTTTAATTCCCATAAATATCACAGTTATAAATAACAAGAAATTATTTTAACATCACATGAAAACATATCTACAAAGTCACAGTAGCACCATGCATGTTCATAAAACCGATAATGACAGTTGGTCGATCAGGAACACAAATGCAACCGTCTCACAACCCATCAACAAACGCTTAAAAGTCTGAGAAAAACTCACCTCTAAAAGGCTAATTTGTCCTTTATATTCAAATACCATTTTATGAGAGGAAAACCTGCTTCATAAACTTGGAAGTTTATCCTGCAAATGTGTCCAAAAGCATCATACACATTTTAAAACATAACAGGTCTACTGAGACACTAGGAAGCAGGGTCAAAAATTAACTTTTGCCACACCTCTGTTTATGGCCACAAATAATTCCTAATGGCCATAAACTGCTTCATATTCATTGAGGGAAAAATATATCTGATCCAGTCACGACAGTCCTTTGAAAAAATAAAACCAGCTGAAACCAGCCTAAGATGGCTGAATCATTTTAGCTAGTCTTATAGCATCATAATAGCTGGTTTTAGAAGCTTTAGATGGTTTCTTTACAGCATGTCACTTTCAGCAGTGAGAGTCAGTCTTACAATTCAATTTAAATCATGTATTAATTTCACGTTCCTAATAAAGTTAGCATTTTTATTTGCAGTCCTGTAGATCAAACAGCAGAGCATTGCACTAGCAATGCCAAAGTCATGGGTTCAAATCTCAGAGAATACTGATTCAAATACAATCAAAGTCACTTTGGATAAAAGCATCTGCAAAATGTATTTGCTTTTTATTAACCCAATTTATATGCACATTTGGTGCTTGGCGAGTGTTAATTTTGGACCCTACCTCGAACCATACCAGATTCACATTCATCTGAGCATTTAGATCACTTCTCTCCAGTTCACAGTTAGTGTTTGATTAAAACCAGTAATACAAGTCCTTCATTTTAAGACGAGTTTGATGTGCTTCTTTCTTAAATGTGTGGAAATGTCCTATGTCCTCTCGACTCATGGTTTGACAGTAGAAACCTGAGTTAAGGTCTAATTAATAGAATAGAGAGAGTAAGAGGTATAGAGAATCTTGGCTCAGATTTTTCCCATTTAAATTTCAATAGTCTCAACAGAAATGGCATCATTCTGTGACGGCATTATTATGAGGCAGGATAAGCTGGTGGACCTCCGCTCTCGTGTTATTAATAGAGCCAAATAAAGTGGCATTGTTTCAGTCACACTGAGGGAAGAATGTCGATTACAGGGAGTCCTTGTCCGTTCAACAGGACATCAGTCTTTATTGGAAGGCACTGGAAGAATGAGACGACGAAGAGTGGGCAGAAACGAGGAGGAAATCACTCTTGACTGGTCCGTCTCTTCTCCAGCGTCTGTTTGAGCTCGTCTGTGAGGCCTGATGGGAAGAAAACTTATTAGTCATATTTTAAATATACAGTCATATTTTCACCCTCATGTTCAGTTAATATTGATTTTACTTTCAGTATGTCTGGGGTCTGTGAGACACCCCTGCACATGGGAAAAAAATATAAAATACTGTTGAAAAGTTTGAGTTATGTAAGATTTAATAAATGCTTTTCAAAAGAAGTGTCTTCTGCTTACCAACGCTCTTACCAATGCATTTATTTGATAAAAAAAATGGTAAAAACAGCAATATTATGAAATATTATTACATTTTAAAATAAACGTTTTCTATTTGAATGTTTTAAAATGTAATTTATTTCTGTAATGCATGATTTTCAGCATCATTACAGCCTTCAGTGTCACATGATCCTTCAGAAATCATTCTAATACATTGATTTGCTGCTCAATAAACATTTCTTGTTATTATCAAATTTTGAAAACAGTAGTAATGCTTAATATTTTTGTGGAAACTGTGATTAAAATGTTCACAATTCTTTAATGAACAGTTCAAAAGAACTATTTATTTGAAATAGAAATCTTTTGTAATATTATGAAATGTCTTTACTGTCACTTTTGATCAGTTTAATATATCCTTGCTGAATAAAAGTAATTTCTTAAAAATAAAAAAAAATATTCCCAAATCAGTGGTGGTGTACAATTAAATATTAAAATATGTAAATAATAATTGTTATAATTATATTATTAAATACTGATTTTCCTTCTAATATTATTTCATATAATTGATATTGTTTTTTTGGTACTATGGTGATATCAACTGTTTAAGTCCATTTGTTCAAAAACAATAAAAATCAGATCCCCCCAAAAATGTTAGGAAGTTGAAATTTTATAAACCGTTTTGGAGCTGGAGCCCGGGGGTCTTACTCTGAGAGAGCGGTGAGGGAGACAGAACCAGCCTTCTCATGGAGTTGGACGGAGAGCCAGACGGGGAAAAGGATCTTGGTGAGGAACTGGGAGATCTCATCTGTGACCGCAGCGACCATCTGTCTGTACCTACTGAACACACACACATACAAACTCACTCACTCACTCAGTCTAGAGAATCTGGGGTGGGATAAAAGCATTCACTAGTTCACATCGACATAGTGTGCAGCCCTACATCTGATGTTCACACATAGCCAGCATTTTCTCAGTGTTATGCAATTCCGCCACAAATTGCTAAAACACACAGATTGAGACTTGTTTCATACTTTTGCAACAAGAGCCACTACAGCATCCAAGTGCAACTGCTCCTGCATGTTGTTTGGCTTGAGCATTGAAACTGGCATAATAGACTATTCATTATATTTGTGCAAAAAAGCATAAAAACCTGTGGGGTTTGAACCTTCGACCTTTTAGTCAGCAGCTCTTTTCTAGTACTATTTTAACCACTAGACTACACTATCATATGAACCTGCAGCAATGCTGATATATTTTCTGCCATTTAACTCTCAATATATGAACAAATGGCAGCAGATATAGTTGTGTGGAGCATGAGATGTATGGTACCTTGTTTAGGTGGCAGTGATGGAGCTCGAGAAAGAGGTCCAGTGGGAGCACAGTGCAGGGTTCGCTCTCCATTCTCATCATTGGACGACACAAACGCTACAGGAAAGATACATTTAGATGCCGAATTAAGAATGTCTTCATTTATGGTCAGATGTGCAGATTGTGAGCATATTTATGTATGAACGTGTTTTTGACATACTGATGTTCTCCTCATAAGGCTCTTCTAATATAAAGGGCTGAAGAGTCCCGGCGGTTTTCTCCACAAGTGCATTGATGACATCATACAGTGTGGGACAGGGGATCTGCAGGAAGAGACAAAAAAAAAATTACAATAAAATGAGGAATGAGATTTTCCTAAGGTTGGTGTTTTCGCATAGATTCTCTTTATTTAGAAAGTCATTTTCACATACTGGGTTTTCCACATCGATAATGTAACCACCCTGCTGCTTCTGTGTCACTCTGTAATGCCTGAACACTGATCTGAAACAGAAAAAAAGAGAGAGATAATTAACATATAAAGAAACCAACACAATGACTCAATTCTGATGTGTACTGACATCCAGTGCAGTACTACTGTTACTGTCAATTGAAACTAAAACGATTAAAAATGGTCTTCGCTAGTTAAAATAAAGCTAAAATAAAATAGAAATAGAACTGAGAAATGTCACCCTGGCTATTATCAGAAATAAAATATGTTTAATTTGTACTTAAATGACTAAATATAAAATAAATAAATGACAAAAGCACACAAAAAATATCTAAACTAAGATTCACATAATAATATGTCATAATAAAAGCTGATTCAAAAATAATACTAAAGTACTGCACTGATCCAGTAAAGACATCATAGTGAATTAATCCAGTGAAAGTATAAATCCAGTTCACTTTGAAATCCACTGATTGTCATAATAGACTTATATGACATCATAACATCCAGTGATGATGTCATAATGTATAAACCCAGGGAAAATTCAGTTATAATGCCCATTTATACGTTTACATTGGAATCCAGTGATTGCCATAATGCCTTTATGATGACATAAAATCCAGTGATTTGATGTCACAATGGGCACTTATGATTTCATAATGAATTAGTCTTAAGAATTAATTGCACAAAGCCCAGTGGAAGACAATTAAAGATGCCAGATCAGTCAAACAAAAAACAAAAAAAAGTCAACTATAATTAAATTTCATTTAGTAGTGAGAAATAAAGATAATTGTTTTCCACTAATATCGGAGCCTGCTTTGCATATTTTATGCTCTATTGGTCTCATGTGCACTACATTTCATGAACACTATTTTATATAGTGTGCAGAGTTGCCATCATTTGCAAGCGTCTAATTTAGTCATGAGGTTCAATGAAACCAATGAGGTTCAATTTGGTTTTGGATGCCGTTTTAGAAGTCAGCTGTCTATGTAGACAGCAAGGCAGCTTACTAGGTTTTCGAACAGAGCTAAAGTGTATTTTTTGGTAGTGTTCTCAATGATAAATCATACTAAGAGAGAGAGATGTTTCAGTGTTTTTACCCGTTCAGGTCTTGTCGTGTTGTGACGGCGAGTGAAGATCCGTCCCGGCCTGGTCTGAGCAGCATGTTCCCGCAGTCTGGATGTCTTTCTAACAGCACCTCAGCTTCAGTACGAGACACAGGCCTGAAACACCTGCCAAATAACAGACAGAAGCACAACTACATGAACATTTATCTCAAGCATCCACTAAGAATGAGATTATACACACCAGTTAAGCATATAGTAGATTTTGGTAAAGAAAGCCTAAAAACGACTAGGATAAAAAATAAAATAAATGCCCTAATCTCAGCCGAACACTATTTTTTATTGACAAAACATGACAACAGTAGCAAATACAGTCTGTCAATAGATGAGAAGTTATAAATAACACATCAACCACATACCTCATAAAGCATACACCTTCGAAAAAAACTGTATAATCTCTAAAACATCACATATATTAAGAGTTTGGCTCCATTTTGTAGTTCTGCGAACTGACATATGAAATTAGATTGGCATTCAAGAGACTGTTTTTATTGATTATTTTTATTGCTGCGCAGGACGCAGAGTAAATCCATGAAATTTATCATGTGCTTTATCAGGCAGGCAGAACTCCTTTAGAAAAGTAAATGCCCTACTCCTAAAAGTGATGCTTTAGCTATGTATAAACACTCAGACGCTCAAGAATGTCTCCCACAAACACACTCGCTCACATAAACAGATACTCACGCAGGTATTTCCCCCACCAGCGGGAGCGAGAGGGGGGACGAGGGGGCTCTGGAAGACGCTCGTGCCTTTCGACGCATTTTTTCTTTCTCCACGACTTCATTCAGCATGTGCAGCTGCCCGGGCAGGAGGGTGAGAGTCGTGGGCACAGCCAGCTGGAATCAAACGCATAGCATGTGTCTTTCTGATTTGCACGGTTAAATATACCATCCATAGTGATGCTTTCTGCACGGGGACTCTGATCTCTTTATCTATAAAAACAGAAGCGTGTGGGAGGAGTTTTGGTGGTGTTCAACTACAGCCAGTGGATATGATGGTGATATATAGTTTTTATAACACCTGCTCATGTTTTATGATGACCGGAAAATTGACTTTATTACACATCTAAAGTCCAACAAAAACTGATTTAATAATAAAATAGATAATAAAAGTTAAAAATTACATTTCTTGAGAAATCTGAAAAACATCCACAATACTGTCAACAATATAAGATTTAACAAAGTCTACAATAGTCTAAAAATTTCTGTTTTCCCAAAAAGCTGTTTCCTGTTTTCCCAAAAACAAAGTTTGTTACATTGACTCGATTGTATTTCAATGGTTATTTCTAGTCCCAAAAAGCATCCATGTAAAGTAAGTGAATTATTAAACACTTCATATGACAAGGATCAAAACAGAGTAAAAGAACAATATATCAAGACAATCGATATTTGATTTCAGCTGAAAATGATCTAGTGTCAATTGCAAAGTCTACCAACAGAAGTGTCAATAAATGGTGCAACTAGTGTCATGTGGATATATTTAAGTAAATATTCTGTTAATATTATCTAAGCAATAAAATGTCATACAATTTTCAGAATTGTAATTTTTGGATATACACTAAAGTGATTTTTTGAATGTTTCTGAAAGTCCCTTATGCTCACCAACACTGCATTTATTTGCAAAAATACATTAAAAACAGTAATATTGCAAAACATTATTATAATTTAAAATATCCGTTTTCTATTGTAATATATTTTAAAATGTAATTTATTTCTTTGATCAAAGCTGAATTTTCAGCATCATTACTCCAGTCTTCAGTGTCACATGATCCTTCAGAAATCATTCTAATATGCAGAAGAAACATTTCTTATTATTATCAATGTTTATCAAACAGTTGCCTGCTTCATGTTCTTGTACATATACATATATATATATATATATATATATATATATTCTCTTTTTTTCCCCAAAGATTCTTTCCAAGATATTTAGAAATTTCTTGTAAGATAAATGTCTTGATTTAATGTGTTTTTGTGAAATAAAATCATTTACTTTTACTAACAAAAAAAAAACCTACTGATGCCAAACTTTTGACCAGTAGTGCATATCAAAATAATATCAGCTACCTTGCTCTCTAGATAAACATATCAGCGACAAAACAAACCATAACAGTCGACCAAATCTTTCCTAAACCAAAAGAAACAAAGGTATCTGCTGCATTAATTGAACATGGTCATAAAACGCAAACTCTGCAGTTCAAAGGTCTCAGATCTCAACAAACTCAGAACAACAATATTATTCAAGATGGTATATAGAATAAGCCTGACTGGAATTCATTGTTCTGCAGGAGAAGCTGTTAAGTGTTTACTGACATACAGAACTTGACCTAGAGTTTCTAGGGTACAATAACATAATGCTAGCACTAAGTAAACATTTACACAGTTTTTACTGTGAGGCAAAAACTCATCTGTGAGACTAAAGAATGTGTCAACTTCTGTTAAAAACATTTCCTCATTTGATTGAACTTACATCTACGACCGAGTAAAGAAAACCTTTCCACAGCTCACGCGCCTCCAGATTCGGTGCCTGAGAAGAAAGAGAGAGACACTGACATTAATTATATTATTAATAACTAAAAATTCAATGCAATATTTCCTTACACTACTGCATTACATTAGAGACACATAGTATCTCACAGACAGTTAGATCTCTATTTACATTTATTGATTCAATCAATGCTTTTATTCAGCAAGGATGCATTAAATTGATCAAAAGTGACAGTAAAGAACTTACAATGTTACAAAAGATTTCTATTTCAAATAAATGCTGTTCTTTTGAACTTTCTATTCAACCAAGAATCCTGAAAAACTGCATCACGAATTCCACAAAAATATTAAGCAGCATAACCGTTTTCAACATTGATAATAATAAGAAATTTTTCTTGAGCAGCAAATCTGCATATTAGAATGATTTCTGAAGGATCATGTGACACTGAAGAATGGAGTAATGATCCTGAAAATTAAACTTTGCATCACAGGAATAAATTACATTTTAAAATATACTTAAATTAGTACTGTCAAACGATTAATCGCGATTAATCGCATCCAAAATAAAAGTTTTGGTTTACATAATATATGTGTGTATACTGTGTATATTTATTATGTATACATAAATACAAACACATGCATGTATATATTTAAGAAAAATATGTTATGTTTATATATTAAATATATTTATATATAATATAAATATATAATGTATATAGATGTAAATATTTTCAAAATATATACTGTATGTGTGTGTATTTATATATACATAATAAATAATCACAGTACACATACATATATTACATAAACAAAAACTTTTATTTTAGACGTGATTAATCGCGATTAATCGTTTGGCAGCACTAATTTAAATAGAAAATGGTGATTTGAAATTGTAATAATACTGTATTTTTGATCAAATAAATGCAGCCTTGTTTGGACTTCTTTCAAAAACATAAAAAAAAAATCGAACCGACCCCAACCTTTTGAATGGTAGCGTAAACATTTGTTTTTGCAGTTGTAAGTGCATTAGTATTTGTGAATTAAATTCTCACAGAAGTTATTTATGTTTTTCTTTGAGGTATGGAAGGGCTGCTCATGGGGTTTGTAAGAGGAAGTATCGAAGTACAGTGTTTTTGTACCTCTTTGTGAAGGTAATCTCTATACAATCTCTCTAGCAGACCTCTGATCGGCCCTGATTCGGAACGCAGAGGGTTTCCTGAGCAAAGCCTACAGCACATTCAACACTGTTGAGTCTTGACCTGACCATAATATGACCTGGAGCTGTCTGGAACTCTTACTACTGGCATCAGATGTGGTAAAAATAAACAGGAGTAAAATAATGGCCTGTGAAAGCGAAACTATATTGCATTTGAAGAAGTTTGTGAAGACTGAAAGACCTGCATTTGCTCATACAGGAGTGCGTGAAGGTTGAGATGTGCATTAGGAGTGTAACTGACCAAGCATACAAACTGGAGCTTATCGTTTCAAGAAAGCTCTTGCTATTTAGTGTGCAATCCACATCAGAGGGTCTGTGAACGGTCTGTGGGTGTGAGGCTGAGATGAAGGGCATGAGGGGATACTGACAGACATCTGATACTCACAGTGAGTTTGATTTCTCCATCTTTCATGCGGAGGTTCAGTCTGGCTGCCTCCAGATTCCTATCACGACTTGGGTCATCGATCAAAGACACAAACCCACTCAGATCCAGCTTCTCTACATGCTAATCAGAAAGCACACACATGCAGAGCAACATTTAAAGGAACAGTTTACCTAAAAACGCCTTAATAATCCTGAATGATTTTTGTGAAACACACAAAAAAGAGATTTTGGGCAGAATTTCTAAAGTCTATTATTTCATTTTTTTTTTCTTCTTTAATAAAGTAAGTAAAATAATAAAATAAAATAAGTTCAATTAATACATATTTAAAAATATGTATAAATAATCAAATTTGAATAATATTATATTATTAATAATAATAATAAAAAAATATATTTTTATTATTTAAATAAAAAGCAATATAATAGATTATAATATATATTAAATAAAAATGTACAAAAATACAGATTTTTTTTATAAAAAACTGTTTAATACAATTATTATTATTAATACAGATCACAATAAAATTACAATAATAATATTTATGGCTCTCTTAATTTCTTTGCTTTCATATGTTAAACTATAAGACCTTTTGCTTTGGAGGAAATTGTCTGAAATATAATTGAAAACATTTTTTTTTTTCACAATTTCCACAATTCACATGGTTAATACTTTTTCTGGTTGTAAAATTCAGAAATACATATAAATACAAGAAAATCACATGACTGTTTTTGAAGCCTCGCATTTTTGTTATTGTTCAGTGCAAAACAGTAGCTTGGACATTTTGCCTAAGATCTCATTTTGTGTTTCCCGGAAGAATGATAATCCAGGTTTGGAACAGCATCAAGGCGAGTAAATGATAAAAGCATTTTTTTTATTTTTTAGTAAACTATTCTTGTAATATTAAAAAAAAACAACAACTATGAATAACACACCAGAATAAACACTTTATAAGTGATCACATTCCGTGAACATCTATGTAAATATTAAGCTCCCACACAGTGTGATTTTCCAGCAAACTTTGCATGTTACTACTTATAGATAAAGCTACCCATCCGCAGCTGAGGTTCTAGAGGTTGAAACTGCTATCTCCATGGGTTCAGAATGAAAATCAATACTGAAACCACAATAATCAAGTAGTGTCTGATAAAACTCCTCTTTGCCATCTGCTCTCTCATGGCTGAATGCGCTTAATGAGATGGTAAGGTTACGATGGACTTCAGACTTGAAGGGGATTTGCAGAAGAATGTCCTTCTAGATCTAGATACTAATGCTCCACAGACTGATAGAGGATTAGTCCCTGTATATATCACTTACATTTGTGTCCTTAGGGTTGTTGAAGAAGTACAGTGTGTTTCCACATAAACAGGTCCATAAACGCCGAGCTACCTGCATCCAAAGAGAACAAAAGCCAAATTTCCATATCTGGTCTTTAAGTAAATATGAATATAAAATGTGCATGTTATAACTCAATTTGCAGTATAGTTGGACATTATTGGGCTATATAAAGGCATAAAAGTGACAATAAATCTTCTCTTTCTGAAGTCAGGGTGATTAAATGCATGTTCAGGGCTCGAACACATAATTTTGACATGCTAATTCTCTGACAGCGCAGCAAATGGCAGTCATCTCTGCATAGATTACTGCTCTTCTGTCTGTAATTCTCTGCTCTGTCTGGCTCAATCCTGATCTCTGTGGCAGCTCATGGCTCCCCGGGGCATGGCTCTCACACACACGCATACACACACACACCCCGACCCGGAGCACAGCTGTCCTAAATCTGAGACCCACCCCCATCACACACGGTGCACCTGAACCCCTCTCAATATTCCCTCCTGAATATGCAATCTGGGATTAATTTGTGTAAGTGGCACTTTGTCAACAACATTTTTTCTTTAGTATTGAATTAAAATATAATATTTGTCTGTACATTGCATCGTTTAATAGCTATTGCATATTTAGAGTTTTACATACTCTCTAAAGTGTATATTATATATAAAAATAGAAAATATAATGTAATATAATAGAACTATTCATTTGGTCACTTAAAGGGAAGATTACATTTTATTCATTACTCACAAAGATGAAGTAATACATAAAACATTTGCCTGCACACTGTATTGATTAGTAAATATTATTGCATATTGCGTTTTATAGTGTGTGTGTTTATATACTTATGTATAAATTTGATCTATTATGCATAAATATTGTGTGTGTATATATATATATATATATATATATATAAATAAATGTAGTGACACCAAAAAATAATATAGATATTACATAAAGAATATTATAATAAAATATAGTCCAGTAATATCTAGAAAGCATATTTTTTATGGATATAATGCTGAAATAAGTCAATGAAATTAAACCCTTATTTTGCATAGTATGAACTTAATTTACTAAAATGTGCATGCGAAACGGCAGTATTTATTAACCAGGTTAATAAGTTCGAAGTGTCTCAAAGTTACATGAAAACAGAATTCGCAAATGTGCACTTTGGTAAAAGTCATGCACTACTAAGAGCAGATAACAGCGAACTCGCTTCTAAATGTAACATGATAGATGCACTGCAGCAAGAGATGCGTCTTTCAATGAATGCCTGATGATTAAAACACGTGATGGATCATATAAATCACACACTTCGGACTGCATGTGGTCTGCATTAAGGTGTGTCCACTACCAGAGCAGCTGAGAAGCAGCAGAGAATTTAAAGCACCGACAGACAAAAATAAGCTCACATATGAGTTATGGCATTTAAAGAGCTGTCAGACAGCGGCATAACGCATGGCACAGAGAAACGCCGGCTCATTCATCCATTAACGTTACAGTAGAAATGCACAACCAATATTTGAGTGGCCACTTGGCAAACGAAATAATATTCAGACAGCTGATCCATGCAAACCTCGCCCATATCCACACAATATGCGCGTGCGGCATATGCCATGCATATTGATATAATCAGATCAAGTGTTTGACATGTCATAATGTCCGCTTACCTTCTCTTTCGCTCCTCTTTTCTCCAGGTATCCCTCGTAATAACAGGGCGGCAGCTGCGCTCTCGTGCTCCCGGTGCGAGGATTCGCGGGCGCTACCGCCATGATTCGAGCAGCTCTGCCCGGTACTGACACACACACACACACACACTCAACAACACACACAGCAGCGGGACAAAGAGCCGCTGGATGATGCTACTGACCGGGAAGCGACACGCCTTCTTTGGGCGAGAGATGGATGGCACTGGATATGCGTGATTAATCTCGTCACTGACACGCATTCAGCTGCACAACACGACAGAGACTCAATATGGCATCTGTGATTACATTATGACCCGCAGGCGCTCGCTCTCAGGAAAACATCTCCGTTATTTGGTGGAAAGTATAATTGTAAGGTTATAATACTGCTCGTTTATTAATGCCTATTTCGAAGATGAGAGTTAATTCTACTGTAATTCAGTTTGAGCTGAAGGTTATATTATATTATAAACAATATTTTATATTAGAAATAAAAGTATTAAATTGTTATGATAAAACATTACGTAAAGAACATTTTTATATTATGAATAACATTATAGTAGACTAATAATAACAAAATGTTTAAATGGATACACAAAATTCTATATAAATTACGATTAAAACATGATATAAAATTGTTTTTTTGTTCTAACAATATATATATATATATATATATATATATATATATGTGCGTGTAT
>NW_015546013.1:799190-820295 GCF_001515605.1 Sinocyclocheilus anshuiensis | reverse complement strand
ATATATATATATATATATATATATATATGTGCGTGTATGTATATATACAGTATACGTATACACACACACACACACACACACATATACTTTTTAATATTATTATTAAATGTTAGATTTATAGACTACATTATTTTTCGTATTTTATTTAATTTAATTAAACATTTATTTTTGCCATTTTTTACTTCTTTTTTTTTTATGATAGGACAGATCAGAACAAGTAAGTAGAAGAGAGATAGGGGGGTGGGACGTGGAAAGGTCCTGGAGCTGGGATTCGAACTTGGGACGCCCATAAGGCCATCGACGCCAACATTAAACCGTTTTCAATAATTATTTTAATATAGTTTTATTTTTTATTGTTATATACACGTATAATCATGCAAAATTCCAGATAATTTGGAAATGGTAAATGTGGCCGCAAATAGTGTGGATTATGAATGTGATACTGCTTTTACACTGTTCTATAAATAAGTAATATCAAATAATGTACATTTTAGACAAAAGGTAGTAAGGGGGTGTTTACACAACACCATTTTCAACTAAACGCTAAACTTTCAAGGTGTTTTGACTGTTCATTTACATGACAACAGCGTTTTAGGGGCCTTAGAATGCAAACTTCTGAAAACGAGTTTCTGCAAATCTTTGAAAATGATGCCGCTATGGTCTCTGTGTGAATGCCAAAAATGCGAATTTTTGAAAACGGTGACGTCATTCGCATGCATATTACATGTTTAGTCTATAGGTTTGTGCGCAGAAACATGTAGTGTTTCTTTACAAAGTGATGTGATCGCCAACTACTAGCCGTAGATCAGTGTAAACAGAGATCATTTTGACACGCGAAACTTTTAAAAAATGCAAAGGAAAAACTTAAACGTTTAGTACAACGTTGTTGTGTAAACATACCCTCAGTTTGTATATTTCTTAACCGCCAATGAAGCTTAACATGCCATCCAGCGACACAAAACCCCGGGAGACCAGCTAAAACCAGCAACTTCTAGCTTAAACCAGCTAAGACCAGCCAAGACCAGACTTAGGCTGGTTTTAGCTGTTTTTTTTTTTTTAATGAGTGGAGTGAAAAAACTAACACCTCACTGCTGAACGTGTTCTATGATCACTCCACTCCGGATCCTGTCCATGCTTTTCATTTCACATTCACACTCGCTGCTGAGAGAAACCTGCTCAAAATGATCGCTGACCAAGAGTAAACACAGACAGCTATAGTTTTCACCTTTATTTAAAATGAAAATATACAATGTTCTCTTAACCCTGCACAGTTTTAAAATAAAACATAAAATCACAAATTGATTAGGCAGGAAATACTGATTCAAAGAAGCATTCTTTCTGAAACACTTTCTGATTGTTATAAATCTCGATTTATAGATACACAAACAAGGTTTTCCATTACATATAATACATTCTACCCATAATAAAATATTTTTACTGTTAAGTGTAGAGTGTAAGCAACATCAGAAGGCACGTAGGATGTTGAGAGTACAGTAATACAGTAGGAAGCAGCTTAGAGGTAAAATTGGGTTACCAGAGCAAGTCCTGGACCTGAAACCTTGAACCAACATCCCTCACCCGAAACACAATGACACAAACGTTTATACTGTACTTTTCAAAAGCTGGTCACACTGGTTCCTTTCGGGATTAAACAACTGAATTACATGAAATCTGATCTGCTCACTAATGCAAATGTACTTACACAAGTAAAAGAGAAAAAAGGCACATCCAAAGAGGTGATGGCAGGATCTCTAGCTGCTGAAATCTCATTCTTTCTGAATATGCTGTTGTATATATATCCTTACTGACCTATTAGTGACAATTATGATGCACAACATTGGGCATTATGCTTTCCGACAGCTCTGATTTTCTACTTTTACTACAGTAACTCTGGACAGATTACAGCCTGATCCCAGTTTTCAAGATTTCCGTGTCAAGATGCAATGAAAAGACTAGCAAAATTCACAAATATAAAGGTATAAGAACCATGTAAACATTTGTTTGGTGCGGTTTATGAAACAAATTTCAATTGTCAGCACTTTAGGCAAGAATGTCTTTTTTTTTTTTTTGTTCTAACATGTTAGATATTATGAATGTGTCCCAATGAGATTCTCTGTACAGTAGGATTACAGCAGATGCACCTTTCCCTGAGAAATAGAGCCTGAACCAGAATCAGTGATAGAGGAACTTCTGATTTCCTTCTTTGAGGAAGTGAAACCGATTAAAGCCATAATAATCCAGAAGACAAACAATCTGGGCTTAAAACACAGAATCACAACAGTGGTTCACACACTTAATTTCCCTTTTCAAGAACTCAACATCTACGCTGAGCTCTAATATCTGTAAGATGAGGTTTTTAATTGTGTGTGTGAGTCCCACTATACTTCTCAGAAACACAGGTACAGTGCAGAAGTGGATTTATAAAGGTTCCCTTTTCCAGAAGAGAGAACGAGGGATGGTATCATGTGGAAAAAGAAAAGTAAAAATGACTGTTGTGTACATAAACACAAACTGGTACTTCGGGTTCATCAAACAGCTGGATTTACCTCATTTACATACTAATTTAAAAACAGAATTTGCTAGCAGGAAGTGATCACTTAAAGAAATAGTTTCATTTACTCACCCTCATGTCATTCAAAACCATATGACTCTTCAATATAATGAAACTGGATGGGTTTGGAACAACATAAGGGTGAGAAAATAAAACTTTTTTTTTTTTTTTTGAGTAAATTATCCCTGTTGATGCTCAAGCAAAGACAATTTATTTATCTGTTGACCTCCCTTTTTGTTTTGTTGCTAAAGTCAACTCGTCACCTAATTATTAATGCACAGCTAAAGTGCATTTAAAGAAATAGTTCACCCAAATTTGTCATCATTTACTCACCCTCCACTTGCCCCAAACCTTGGAAAGTTTCTTTCTTCTGTTGAACACAAAAGAAGATATTCTGAAGAATGTTGGTAACCAAATATCTGACGGTAGCCATTGACTTCCATAGTATTTTTTTTCCCATAATATGGAATTCAATGGCTACCGTCAACTGTTTGGTAACCAACATTCTTCAAAATATCTTCTTTTGTGTTCAAAAGCTAAAAGCAGTTCAGAGATTTGAAAGAATGCAAGGGTGAGTAAATGATAACAGAATTTAAATTTTTTTGGGTGCATATCCCTTTAAGGGAAATGAAACAAACCCAACACAACTAAAGCTAATGGGAAAGGGTAACTTAAACAGTCATGAGATTCAAATGAACAACTGCATTTTGAAGTAAAATAAGTTATATTCAAACACACTGAGCTTTGCGCCATTCAGAAAGAGCTGAGCCGTGATTGACAAACGCTAGGCAGCATTTTTAACTGTTATACACAAATGCGGCCACTAGAGGTCAGTGATTGCCAACAGAAGACACTTCTTAGTAACATCATTATAGGAAACTGATGGCAAAATAAAATCCATTTGCCTCTAGAATGAACACTCCCAAAACGGATTTATCCTTGACATGCTTCTCAATGTTTATTGTACTTTGGGGAATGCTAGGGTTTCCTAAGATGACCTAAAACGCTGGACCTGAACCCAAAAGTAACAAATAATAACCCCAACACTTACTGTATATTATCCAACATCTCTCTCAGGAGGTCAAAGTGCTCATAGTGAAATACAAGTCACAGATTTTCCCTTTCTCCCTGTCTGTACCTGCCATTGCACTTCCTCTTCCTGTTTTGTGTGGGATCAGTGCCGCAGCGGCACCATCACCTCTACGTAGCTACAGGGGAACAATCCGGACTGGCCGTGCACGGTTCCCTCGAACCAGTTATCGTCTATCTGGCTGGTCAGCGTGATGACGTCGCCCTCGCAGAAGCCAAGCTCTCCGTCGTTCTCCGGTTCAAAGTCGTACAGAGCCTTGCAGCAGGGCTGATCTGTCGCTATGGAGACCAAAGAAAGAATGAGAATAGAGAGGATAAAAGGTGAAGATGCACAGAGAGAGAGAGAGGGAAAAAACGGGTTTTATTTAATGGCTACTTTGAACATATGGTACAAAAACAGGATTTGAAACTGATTAAAAAAATTAATGTGTGCCATTTTATTTTTAGTTGAATAAATTATTAGTGAAAATTTGTTACATAACCATATTACATAACTAACTTTTCAAAACACTGTAATTTTTTTTTTTAATTCTAGCAATAAACAACAACTGAATTAATATAAAAAATAAATCCTAGGTTAATAAATAAAGTTAAATATTAATAAGTAACATTAATTATAAACAAAATAATACATGACAAAAAAAAAACAATTCAATAAATAATAAAATACATTTTGAAAATACTGATTTGTCTCATTTTGATATTTCTAGCAGTAAACACAGTAAGACATTTGAACAAGTGAATTGCCATAATGAATTTCTAAAAGGAAAAAAGAAATAATGAAAAATTGCATTAATAAACAAAACTTACCATATAAATGAAATAATAATAATAATAATAATAATAATAATTCATAAAATACAAAATGAAAATAAATAAAGTAATTTAATTTGTAAAATTATAAATAATATATTTCTATACTTTTATTTTAAACAATATTATATTTCATAATTATTTATACTAAAATAAAATACACTACAATGGGTAACAAGGTGGTAAGGTGTTGGTTTATAAAAATATTTTCTGAATCATTTTTCTTGTAATAATTTTGAAAGTGGAGTTGAACTCAAGGTAGTTAAATGGTTACTTCACCCAAAAATGAACATTAGCCCATGAATTACTCACCCTCAAGGCATCCTAGGTGTATATGACTTTCTTCTTTCAGATAAATCCAATCGGAGTTATATTAAAAATTGTCTTTGATCTTCCGAGCTGTTTAATGGCAGTCAGCGGGTGTTGCAGTGCATCAGTCCAAAAGAAGTGAAATAAAGCTAGGGATGGCTGACGCGAAACTGACGTTTCGACACAGTGTCGAGATCCCTTAGCGCAGATGTTTCGAAACACTGCTCCGAAGTGTGATTCGAAACACCCATGTCACGTAACTAAGGCGATTCAAAGCATCGGGGCATTTCACAAATGTTTCGAGACCCGAATCTGCTTTTGATTGACAAGGTCGGGAACAAACCACTCAATCGCACATCTGTCTTAACCTAACTCCCGCAAAGTATAAAAGTGGAGTTAATGCAGCAGAACAATTAATATATTTAAATAAAAAATCTTTATATGTAAAAAATGGGAACAAACCACACAATCGCACATCTGTCTTAACCTAACTCCCGCAAAGTATAAAAGTGGAGTTAATGCAGCAGAATAATTAATATATTTAAATAAAAATCTTTATATGTAAAAAAAATGCCAGACGTTGTGGCTTGATGTCTTTTATTAATGTTAATTTTTTCATGACCAAAATAACATTCACAAAGAGTTCATTCAGTTGTCAGAGAGATGTTACAACACATTACAAGAACAGAACAATAAAAACAGACCTTTTAAATATTTATTATAATTATATACATGCTTCACCCGGGACTCAAACCTAAACTGACAGGTTTTGACAACATGCCAGTTGTGCACACTAACCACTCCCCCAACCTAACTGATTCGTTGTCAATGCCGTTTCAGAGCAATACTTGAAAATGACCACTAGGTGTCACCGTAGAGACGGGTGTCGAATTGTTTCGAAGCCTCGGCACATTTGCTTCGACTGTTTCAGTGTTTCACGACGTCTCGCTCTGCCCACCACTAAATAAAGTGCATCCATTCATAATAAAAAGTGTCTCACACGGCTCCGGGGGGTGAACAAAGGCCTCCTGTAGCGAATCGATGTGTTTTTGTAAGAAAAATAACCATATTTAAAACGTAATAATCAATTTAATCTAGCTTGCGCTCACTGTTGTACACGGAAGCAGCTCCGAGCGGATGACGTAAGACATCGGTGTTGCGCATGCGCCGCTCAGAAGTGACGAACGCGGAAGCGCAGGGGAGAGATCAAGACAAAACAACGGTCACGAATTAGAAGTACAAATCGAGGATTTGTAAAAAAAGAATTTGAGGATTTCGATATAAGCCAAGAGGAGACTGGTTTTCCTTTGCTAAGAAAGAAGAAAGTCATATACACCTAGGATGCCTTGAGGGCGAGTACTTCATGGGCTAATTTTCATTTTTGGGTGAACTAACCCTTTAACACTAAAATTTGAGTATGGACCGCTGATGTTTTTAAAACTAGCTTCTTTCCATACTATGTTAATTTTATGTTAGACAATAGTTTATCTAACATATCTGATAGTTCTCTCTCCAAAGAACCTGGGATTTGTGCCTTCATTAAAGAAGGAAAAAAGAGAGAGCCATTTGTACTCAACTTGTGGAAAGTGCTAATGAAATGAAATTGCGTCTTTAATGAAAATTGACCAAAAAGATTGAGCATTTTATGCACCTGCACTACTGCCTTCATGCAAAAGGCATTAACCAAAGTAGGATTTACCGACGAAAATGGACAGTTCGGCCACCTCCAAACATGCAGGTCCCAAAACCATCTATATTAGCTTTTAAGCAATCCAAACCCACCGCATGCTAGACCACACTCGCTGAACACTTCAAATCAGACCACATTAATGTAATTGTTAAATGTTAGCATTAATGTATAGGAATTACTGCAAATTGTGGTGCATGTGCTGCCTATGTAGCGTGTTCCAAATCAGTCACTTAGAAAGTTGCATTTAGGTTAGGATGCTGTCTTCGAAGATACCCTATGTAGGCAGCAGACAGCGAGGCAGATCAGTGGGTTTGAAAAAAGCTTGTTTTTGTATGTGTGAGATGAGATGTTCTTAAACTGTTCATGCAGGGTTTAATAAATAACTCATTTTTGAGCTAAACGAGCTCCCCGGTGGATAATTCAACATGTGGTAGATTGAGCACATGTTTGATTAATCTTATGAAGGGAAACTAAACGTGTCACACTCACAGAGCATCTCATACACAGTGAGTGATCTGTCTGTGCTCATCACGGGTTTGTTATGTGTGTGAGTGCATTTAGCGTTTTCAGTACGATTTGAAGCTGGAAATAATCAGGCACAGAATAAAAGCACTTCACCATGCCGAGTGTCTGTTTGTGTGTGACTCACAATTGCGTTTTTGGCATGAGGATGTCCTGTTAAAGGAAGGGGCCGCTGACGTAAAAGAAGGAAAAACAATAGTCAGTCTTTGCGTGGCTCCACACAGTCTTTCACAGTGAAAACCAGCTGGAACAGCCTTCAAAAACACATCCATCCACACAAACATGCACGACAAGCTCATCTTCACACAGTATTAAGTGTACTGCTTCAGTAGGATGTATAATGTGAATTTTTTCTATGCACATTCAGGAAAATGCGCTGTACACAACAGAGCACACTGCAACAGATACTATATCCCACAATGCAATGCACCAGTGTTGTTGCAAATAAAAAAAAACTAAAATAAATACTTCTAAGATAAAGTGCTAAATTACAAAAACAAAAATAACAAATTACAAAAAACATTAAATAAAAACAAATAAAGCTAAATAAAAATATTTAAAAAATAAAAATGACAAAAGCATATATATAACAAAACATAAAAATAAACTTAAAATGATTCAGAACATTAATAAATACTATAATAGTATATAACTGCACTGCACTGCACTCAATTTAACCTATTAAAATATAGATAAATATAAATAAAATATAATTAAAAAAATGTTAAATTCAAAGCTTAAACCTAAAGAAACAAACAAAATTGAGTAATGCTGCCTTGGAAAATAATTGAAATAAGTTTAAGTTGAGAAGTACTACAATTACTAAAACTATAAATAAATCTAAAAATAAATAAAGCTAAATAGAATTTAAAAAATAATGAAAATGACAAAAGCACACAAAATGTCTAAAACTTAAATTAAAATAAAAAATAAAAGCTATATTTAATATATTAATAGATACTACTGTATATAAATAATATAACTCTGAAATGCATTCAATTCTACCTTCCTTTTTCAGTGATGAATGATGCATGATTTTAAACATCACTTTCTTGACTCAATAATTGATCCAACTCCCAAGTGGGAAGATTTTTACACAAATACTATTATTTTGCATTTTAATAAAATGTTATTTCCAAAAATGCCACCTGAGCCAATGTATGTTCAAATGTTTAATGGTGCGCATTGCGTACTGAGTAATGTCTGGGCCTGAAAACTGCAAAATGCTGAATGTAAGAAGGTAAGAAAGACAAAAAGGCATCCATGTTTGTCTGAATCCTGATTTTAAGTAAAAGGATGTTAAGGACAACACAAGTCAGAGTGTGAATCAGCGAATGGCTGAAAGAAAATGCTGTCATCTAGTTCATCATCTTTTCAGCATATGAATAAACTTTTACGAGAAATAAGCATTTTAGTCAGTAAATATTAGCTTTGCCATGACTAAAGCTCACTTCAGTTTGTTCTAGATCATTAGACATGACTTTATTGTGCCTTGGAAGGCTGCTTGAAACCTCAGACAGTCTGTTTCCATATACACAAAATCAAAACTCTGCTTAGTAAGTCGCTGACGGTCTGGGCAGCCAGACTGGCATATGTTTTAGAAAGCCAATATTTTAAAATACTAAGTATTATATAGTATACACCCTGTACAACATGCAGTGTTCCATTCGGAACGTGTTTGTTAATCAACTGCGTTGTCTTGTCTTGTCTCCATGGAAACTAGAGACTGTATGAGAATAAACTCTCAGTCTGTGGAAATCTGCGGAGATTCTCATTACATAAATCGGTGAATATGACCTATTGACTCATTTCCATTAACCCTTTCTCTTGATTAAAAAGATTTTCAGAAGAAAAAGCTGTAATGTGTGAGTCAAAGCATCATTCAGGAAGACCATTACATTGCGTTATTAACCTTTCCTTAAGGTAGCTCTGTCTTTTGCACACATAATGGCTTTTGTCTTTTCATATCTACCATTACCATTCAGATTGTGATTCCCTGATGAAATCAAATTAAAATCAAATCTAGGCCACCTCAAAAATTTTGTTTAATTTACAGTAAGGTCTGCATGTGTTAAAACACATCATCTCTGCTGTTGATTCATTTTTATTATTAAAGGTCCCATGGCATGAAAATTTCACTTTATGAGGTTTTTTAACATTAATATGAGTTCCCCTAGCCTGCCTATGGTCCCCCAGTGGCTAGAAATGGCGATAGGTGTAAACCGAGCCCTGGGTATCTCACAATAATCCACACCACTCCAGTCCATCAGTTAACATCTTGTGAAGTGAAAAGCTGCATGTTTATAAGAAACAAATCCATCATTAAGGTATTTTAACATCATACGTTTGCTTCTGGCCAAAATATGAGTCCATAATTAATAAAAACTATTATTATTCCTATAGTGAAAGTCCATCCCCTGTTGTCCTCTCGCATCAAAATCTACCGATATATTTGTTTAGAACTGTTTTTGACTGTTTACTATTATAAACAGTGCTTAAAACAACTCATATTTCTCTCATGGTTCAGACGAGAAGACTCTTTTTCACTAAGGAAGCATTATTATGGGTTATAGACTTTAGCTGGAAGCAACAATTTTAAGGTCAAAATGTCTTAATGACGGATTTGTTTCTTACAAACATGCATCATTTCACTTCCCAAGATGTTAATTGATGGACTGGAGTGGTGTGGATTATTGTGATGTTTTTATCAGCTGTTTAGACTTTCATTCTGACGGAACCCATTCACTGCACAAGATCCATTGGTGAGCAAGTGATGTAATACTACATTTCTCCAAATCTGTTCTGATGAGGAAACAAACTCTACATTTTGGATGGCCTGAGAGGGAGTAAACTTTCAGCACATTTTTATTTTTGGGTGAACGACTACTTGAAGCCTTATGTAAATGAACAGGGAGAGCTCACCTGCGGATGTATACGAGGGTGGCGCAGCTGACGGATTCCAGCCTCCGTTAGAGTCTTCCGGCTCGGAGCAATCAAAACTGGGTCTGGACACAGGCATCCGTTTCTTGCGCGGCTGAGATTGGGCCTCGTTTACTCTGCAGAGCACATACGCAAACATGAACACAAATGCATGCAAACAGACACAAACAGGTAAACCATCTATCAGGAGAAAGAGGCTGAAAACATTTCAGCGAAAAATGAATTTATTATATATAGAGCACTTGAAGAAAGTGCAGAGGCCATATGGATTTCTGTAATATTGTTGTTACGATACTTTTGCAGTCTATTTGTAGCTTGAAAGCTTTAGTCCCTGTTCATTGTAACCGCACAGAAAAAAATGACCATGAACATTAATCAAAATTTCTCCTTATGCGTCAATGTCAAACAGGTTTGGAATGACATGACAAATATTTATTTTTGTGATGAAGACAGAAAGGTACAATGGATTTTCATCTCTAACCTTTCTCTCATTCTCTGTGCCAGCTCCTCCAGGACTTCCATAGACTGTCTGTGAAACTGCAGCTGAGATTCGACCAAAGCTGTGAGCTGACTCACCTGCTCCACCTACAAAGCACGCATACAACGCACAGCCACACACACACATACAGAACATGAAAAGATGTTATTGCCTTAGAATAAAGAGCTATAGTCTGTAAGCTTATTTTACGCTTCACTGTGCCTGATTTTGCATCTCTATTTCTGCTACATCACAAGGGCTTCAGCATTCAGGAAACACATCTCAGTAAGTAAACATGTAAACAGTTTTTTCTTGTTTTTGGCATAAACCTTATTATAAACCTTAAAACTCTATGAAATGACAAACGGGACACTCTACACTCCTGTGGCTTTGTGCTAGGTTTATTATAGAAAACTAACTAGTTTCAAGTTTCGTTATTTGAAATAAAATAAACGTTAACAAATAAAATAATAAACATTTTTTTTAAATTCAGCAGGTTGCAAGTCAACATTTTAATGTAATAATTAAATAAAAACTATAACTTAAATAATGAATAGAAATTATAGACATATTGTATTAAAAAAATATATATTAAAAATGACAAAAATGCACAACAAAATTACCAAAACTTTAAAATGATAATGGAAAAATAAAAACTGATTCAAAACAATAATAAAAGCTACAATAGTATCTCAATGATATTTAAACAGGACTGCTTTCCACAGCATAAACATCACAACAACCCAATGTTAAAACTAACATTGCATCAATAAATTAAAACTAGGGCTTAACCCTTTGAGGAGTCATACTGAAGAGTTTAAAAGTACAGTTATATGCAAAAATGAAATATCAAAATATGCTCCTGAAAACAGCTGGAAGGAGCTTTATATCCAAATCATAAATCAAAACACTTTTATAAAATGAAGTGAGAGTGAACATTTCTATGTTGACCCAAAATAGTCATACTTCAGTTTAATGTCATACATCATGTGCATTTTTTAAAGATGCAATATGCAAAATGCAGTAACTATTTATGAAAATCCATGGTACAGTCATACCATGTTACTTTGTTATATACTGAACTGAACGACTACTAGTGTCTTGTCTTGTACCATGGTATTTGCAAGGTACATGCATAGCAAATTGAAGAACCTTTTGTTAGCATACATTAATGACCTTGATTAATTACAGGCCTGTGTTTAAGACCAATGTAGCAAATAATCAGAAACATCCCAAAGTTTTCACAGTCTCTCGTGTCGATAAAACAGACTGATAAATGTGTTGGCTCAGAAGACTGTCTGGAAAATATCCAGCACTCACTGATGTGGATCACAGTAGCAACAGTAAAATTATATGACTCTCTCTGGTCCTGAACTATAAAAACTTTCCAACAGGGGGCCATTTGATTTGAATTTTAGAGCTGTTCTCTCAGACAAGCATCACTGTAACTATTGCTCATTACTTTAAGCAACCTAAAAGAATCTAAGCAACCAAAATAATTATACAGTATAATTTATTGTATTTTGTAATTGTAATTTTATTTTTGATCGTTTATTGTAGTTAAATGTCAACACCTCAACATTTTCATTGCTGTTTTGGCAGGTGCTTGTTTTACAAAAGCAATTTGTGACAAAGTCTGATTACCATTAAAAACAGCCAAAAATAAACCACATCCAAAGTGTCAAGAATGAGACCAAAGCTCAAGATCCATATATCAAAACTTTTCAGCATCTTAAAAAGGAGGTGCTCGGAGACTCTAATAGGCTGAAGTGAACTTACGTCAGTATCCAGAAGGTTCTGCATACTGGTTTCAGCTGCTTCTTTGGACTCTTCGAACTTCTCTGCTGCTAGCCTGAGCTCCTCATCCGGAATCTTCCCCTGACGCTTCTTCTTGTAGTCATAATCCAGTCGACGGCCTTCCAGTTTCTTCAGATAATGCTGAGGAACAGCATATTGTTACTATTAACAGCCCATAATTACAATATGAAACAAATGCTCATACATTTCGCCCATGACTCATACATATGTAAAGAGGACATCAGATGCAAATATCACTTTTACATGGTGTTTGCATATAAATGTGTTTTAGCAGTGTGTGGACACAACCACCCTACAATGACAAAAACCCATTCACTCCTATTGAATCCCCAAAAAACGTAAATATTCTCAATTATCAAGCAGTTTTGATTTTCTGAACAGTATGATGTCATACTGCTCAAGCCCCACCCACGAATGCTGACAGACTGTCCCGTATTGGCATATTTCTGCCCCTCAGAAAGTTGTACGCTCTATGCTGAGGATGCAGTGGATTAGTTTTGTTTTTGATGGTAACACCATCGAATAAACAAAAAACAGAAGAGAGGGGTGGAGTGAGCAGTAGCTCATTATCATTTAAAGAGACATGCACCAAAACGGCTCGCTGTGAACAGGGCTGTTTTTGACAAGGTAAAAAGGGTGTTGTTTTTTCACAACCACTGAGGAATTTCAACCAAAATATGTTGCAGATATTTCATGAAGACGCTAAAAATTCCAATATACCAATTTGTGGAAAATGGGCATCTGATGTCCCCTTTAAATGAATAAACTTTTAGAGTGCAACTGATAGTAGTTTGACTGCAGTTTTCCACCTGTATGTCTTTCAGGTCCTTGTCGATTATAGTTTGGAAAGGGTCAATGAAGTTCTGTTTGACGTCAATGTCTAGAGAGTCTTTGACTTCTGCCAGTCTCTTCATGGCCTCTCCCATCTCCACTAAAGCGCCACCTACAGATTGGGTGGAGAACATGCACAGAAATCTTATGTAAAAAACAAATTAAAAGATTTTAGAATAGCTGTATAAACAAAGAAAATATAATACACTTATATCATAAAGATTAATCACAGATGTTTGACAGCTCTCTAAAAATGAGATGCTGAGAATCTGAATAGATTTTTTGTTTGTGCTGGTACATGTTACTGCAAGAATGATTTTTATGCTTTGGGCAAATAATATGAATGAAATTGTTTCCAATTACAGTTTTTTTGTAATTGCTTGTAAGAAAAACACTCCTCTCACCAAAGTTGGTGCCCTCTCCCATGTCTCGGCCGTATTTGAGCATACACTCTCCCAGAAGGCCTTCTGCCTGTGGGTAACCTGGGCTCTTAACCTGCCCGCGCATTTTAGACATGGTGTTCACCATGGTCAGCCTCGCTCGTGATGCTGCAGTACAAAACAGACAGACAGATGAATGAAAAGAAATATTTGTTTATAGAAGTTTTTGGTCTCGTTCTGTATCGCGTATCTTGTCAGTGTCTGCACTTGCTACAATTGATTGCTTCTGTTGTCCTCATTTGTAAGTCGCTTTGGATAAAAGCGTCTGCTAAATGACTAAATAAATAAATAAATAAATAAATATACACTACAAAAAAGAATTCCTTATTCTTAATATTTTTGTCTTGTTTTCCAGAATAAATCTCTAAACATAATTAAATCGAGATACATTTACTTAAGAAACAAAACGACTAAAATATTAAGTCTACATTTTTAAAGTCAACTAGAAATTTAGCATTACATCACTTGC
Source organism: Sinocyclocheilus anshuiensis (assembly GCF_001515605.1). Classification (NCBI taxonomy): domain Eukaryota; kingdom Metazoa; phylum Chordata; class Actinopteri; order Cypriniformes; family Cyprinidae; genus Sinocyclocheilus; species Sinocyclocheilus anshuiensis. The sequence continues at coordinate 806,345 of NW_015546013.1, read as the reverse complement.
TCAGCAATGGATCCTCTGCAATGAATGGGTGCCATCAGAAAACAATGGTTTAAAGTTAAAAGCATCTTAATGATCGATTTTTTACTTACAAACACAGTTTTTTCACTTAATAAGATGTTAATTGACTGGAGTGGTGTGGATTATTGTGATGTTTTTATCAGCTGTTTGGACTCTTATTCTGACAGCACCCATTCACTGCAGAGAATCAATTGGTGAACAAGTGATGTAATGCAATTATTTTGTATTAATTTAGTCCATGTTTTCACCTGGGTTAGGCTGCAGGTATTCGGCAGTTTTGCAGAGCACATCTGATATGGCTTTGCTGGTGACGTCAGCCTTCTGTGAAGCACAAATGTCAGAGAACAGGTGTGTGTCTTTACATCACACTGTCAACAGAGGCGGCTCATTATTCGTTCATTTACAGCTCTCACAGACAGACCTGGAACAATCAGCAGTGGTCACACCTAAAACAACATTCAGGAAGCTGACTGATACCAAGTTAAAGTAATATTCTGGGTTCTTTAAACTCAACAGACTGTGGCCTGCTGTGGTTTACCACAGAAAATAATGCAAATAATGTGTTTAAACCAGAAATGTGAAGCTAGTATTAATGTTAAAGCTCTTACTGGAATTATGTAGTAAAATGTCACTTATAAGCTGTAAAGTTGTATGAGTAGTCATTTTGACATGGGGCTACTTCTCTAGGTGGAGGAACTTCCGGTTATGCATAGCTAACGTATTTGGGTGGAAGTGGTATTAGCCACTTTTTTAGTCCAATCTAATGTCAAGAACTACTAAAGCCAGTCTTGTCAATATGATACTGCAATTAAGCAAAAACTTTGTGATTTTGGAGGATAAAATGGGTATTAATGGGCTTTTTAACATTATATTTAAAAGACACAATCACAAAACATTAAAAAACTAATTATAAGGCCTTTGTGTTTGTTTTTCATTTGTTCATCATTTATTACCAACAATTATCTGAACATGAATGAGCGATTTTGTGACTGCATTTCAGTTTGTGCTAAGCGGAAGTAGATAGTTATATCCTATACAATTATTTGCTAGTTCATTTTTTTTCACAATGAATTTGTTTTGGCCAGTCATTCACATCTTTGTGTTTGTGTAGAGGATGTTTCTGGTCAATTTTATGGTTGAATTTCTTTCAGTAAGTAGAAAAAAAAGGAAGTTTAGGTTGTATTTAGGAGAACTTGAACATTGACATTGCAAAATGAATGCTAAAAATGTGTTACCCTCTCAAGGTCTTTGAAGTCCTCATCCAGTTTGGTTCCTTCAGCGCCTCCCACCTTCTCACTCATCATCTGAAACACACACGTCGGTACTTCTATCAGTACAAGGACTTTCAACAGGCATAATGTTGTTGTTGTTGTTTTAACAGAGCTAATGCTATTTTCTATCCCCCAACCCTTACAGAAAACGTTTTGCAACTTTCTTTTAGAATTGAAAGCCAATAAGAGCAATCATCCTTCAAGAAACACGCATGTGCAACAAGACTTATTAAAAAACACATTTTTGACACATTAGTGAGTTTGCATGATAAAGTACTAAACTACAAGAAACATTCATTGGTTTGCAAATGTAAAGTCAAAGAGACAGGCATCAGCTTTCATCATCTCCTATGTTGAAGCCTCAGGCTTTTCATCTAATTACCTGCTGAACTTTCAGTTCACGTTAAAGAGCGAGCGGGAAAAAGCAATAGTTTCTGGCATGTAAAGAACTTAAAATATGTTTTAATTTGTTGACTTTTGTGAGTGTTCACATAAGAATCTTCTATGTACAGTAAAATTTTACTTCTGTCAGGACCACTATTGTCAAACATGATTGACAATTAGCATACAGTTTGGATTGGCGGTATGGTTCTGTTCTGGGCAAGAACTCCCTGTGCATCCATGCAGCCTAGCATGGATGAGAGCAGGGACAGCAGCAATAACCCCCTAGGGGTAAACAGAATAGAACCAACATATATACACTGCAGATATCATTAATGTTCAATAATTTAATGTACACATTTTAGAAATTATTCTGATTCAAAGGAGAATCAGAACGTCAAATCCTGACTGGATGAGAGGAGGAGCTGGGGATGGAGAAGGGTCAGGTAGATGTTGATCAGCTGAGAGTCAGCTGATGCGAGCTTGACTGATGTGACCTGCCAGAACTAATGATATGCTTGATTTTGTCACTCTAAAAAAAAAAATACAAAAATGTTTAGAATGAAACCACATTCTCCTGTTCCTGTTATTTTAGTATCATTGATATAGTACTATAGTTTTTGCTAATATACCGAATTTGACTTTTTATATTTTTTCACTTTAATTTTAGTTAATTTTGTTGTGTTAATAATTGTATTAGTTTTTTTTTTTTTAAGTCTGTATTGTATATATAATTTTTAAAGCAGTTTTAGTTTATTTAGGGTTAGGCATATTCGTGTCTGTGCAACATTTCCCAAGTTCTTTCCCCTTCTCTACCTATTATTTCATACACTCTCCACAATATTTGTTATTTGTTAATAAATAAATAAATGAAAACTTATAAAAGAATCTTAATAAAAATTAAGATCTCAGAAACTGCTTTACATAGAAAATATTAATGGCATTTTCTTATGTAAAACTCACCACCATGTCACTAGGCTGTTGTAGGTGGTTGGCAAGGTGATTTTAACCCATTTCTTAGTGGTTGCTTCTTAGGCCACATCAAAAGAGTTCTATTGACCACCAGGTGAAAATAGAGTCCAATCACTTAGAGACCTAAAAGCACACTTCTCGTCAGCCCTAGCAATCACTACTAACAACATTTGTGTGTCGATGAGAAAAAAAAAAAGAAATAAGAACAGCAAAGGAAAGAAATTCAGTCAGGAATGGACTCTAAGGGCCCCTGAAGAGTTCCCCATCGGAGCTTTTCCTGTTGTTCGTCAATGATACTTCCTGTGTGGGCGTCACACATGCTTACACTCAGTTTCACACAAAAGCACTCCTCCTTTATCAGCTGAATTTACTTCAAACACAAACACAGACAGCATGTATGGGATATTGTATTCCAGTAAACAGGAAGCCTTTTGTGTATCAAGATCATCCCAAAGGAAAATATTCAAACAAACCACACAGCACAGCCTGGGTGGCACGATCCATCAGTCATCATCATTATTGTGGATTATTGTTACCGTTTAGTGTTTTTGTTAACTTTGAAAGTATCAGGATGCTTTTATGTTTTCCATGTCGTATTTTTTTAATTGAACTGGTCATGCGTAAGCTTCAAAAATAACAAAGTTGTGTTTGTGAGAGTTAATTTTAGCAGACAGCATTGGAAGCAAGATTACAAGACTAAAAGCTGAGAGATAGCTAGTGTGACAGGTTCACAGTAAAACGTTCAAACTTCCGATTGCCGTTCTACAGATTTTCACAGCTCTCTGACTTTCACTCGTACGGACCAAATATTGAACTTAATGTGAAACACACACCCAGTCTTCAGAGAGGAACATGTGCACATGCATGTTTTCATACAGTGGCTCTATTGTACGGCCCCGAGTCGCTAGCGGCCTAATATGATTCAGATGGAGGTGTGGACACAGATACTGATCATGCAGATCACGTCTCTATAATATGCGAAATGAAATACAGTTACAGAAAGCAGTCCATCTCATTTTATGGCTCTCATCTTAAAATTGCATTCAAAGTAATCAGAATTGAGATGTTTTTTTGTCAAAAACATCATCAATATACAGATTATCATTGTAAATTTTTGACCAATCCTGATTAATTACAATAATTCTATTTTTTTTAATGGCTGATAACTGATATTATAATATATATACAGGATTACAAATATACTACATTTTTCTGTGTTCTGTAGAATTTGTTTAATATTTTGATATCTGATTTGACTGATTTTGAAAGTTCAGAGCTTTATTGTGGACTTTGTTTTGTTTGAAATTTAAAACAAAAAATAACAAACAAAAAATTGTGCCAATATTTGAGCCACAAACATTTTCAGCATGCTGCACGATTCGATAAGAAAGGGAAGTCGTTTACTTTTCAATTTGCATAATTATGTCTGTCCTACAGCAAATCTGACATACAGGAACAAAGGCATCACTTTTACACAATAGATAATACACAATATAAGAGCCTGCATGGAAACACAGTTCAGTTCAAAGATATTTGATATAAGATAACAATGCAAGAGATACTGGGTACAGTATACACTTCTCAAAAAAAAAAAAAGAAAACCTGCTTGTAAGTGTAAATGCCACCTAAAGCCAAAAAACAAAATAGCAGGTGATAAAGAATATAAGGCGGAAGTGAGTGAAATAGCCTGAAAGAAAACTGTCTATTTGTTGGGCATGTATGCTGCGAACAGGAATCCAGTCTGATGACTAAACAAACACAGTGAATTCTTTACACACCTGTAACACACATACAAAGTAATAGCAAAAAAAATAGCAATGCTGGTATCTGCAACAGGAGCGGCAAACACAAAGGACTGCACGGTTTGTAAATGTCTGTTGATGACGTCTTTGGCTGCAGCCTTGCATCTTGCCGTTATATATTTAAAGTTATATTTTTACCCAAAAATGGAAATGTTCTCACCCTCAGGACATCTAAATAGAGTTTGTTTCTTCATCAGAACAGGTTTGGATCCCCTGCAGTGAATGGGTGCCGTCAGAATAAGAGTCAAAACATCACAATAATCCACAAATAACCCACACCACTCCAGTCCATCAATTAACATCTTGTGAAGTGAAAAGCTGTGTGTTTTTAAGTTATAAATCCATTATTACGAGGTTTTAACATTAAAATGTTGCATCTGGCCAAAACACGAGACAAAAATCCATAATAATGCTTCCTCCAGTGTTGTCCTCTCACATCAAAATACATATTCGTTTAGAACTGTTTTGGATGGTTTTCACTTGTAAATGGTGCTTGATTGTGATATTTCTTATAAATATGCAGCTTTTCACTTCACAAGATTGACTGGAGTCTAGGGTTGCAAAAAGGTGGAAATTTTCCAGTAAATTTCGGAAATATTCCCGAAATTTTGGAAACTTTCCAGGATTTTTTTTTTAATATTCCAGGGATTTTTGGAAAGTTTCCGAAAAATTTACCAGAAATTTTCCACCCCTTTGCAACCCTACTAGAGTCGTGTGAAAAATTGTGATGTTTTTATCCGCTGTTTGGACTCTCATTCTGATGGCACCCATTCACTGCTGAGGATTCATTAGTGAGCAAGTGATGGGATGCTAAATTTCTCCAAATCTGTTCTGATTAAAAAACAAACTCATCTACATTGGCCTAAGGGTGAGTACATTTTCAGCAAATTTACATTTTTGGGTGAACTATCTAAATACTTTATAACTGTGAGAATACTTTTAGTAGAATCCGTATGCATGTTTATCTCTCTCAAGAATTCAGCTTACCACAAATAACTCAGCTTTTAGGCCTGTTTTATATGCTTAAAGTAAACAGACAATATAATCCTATTCAACCTCAAACGGTGACATGAGATCAAGATGAAACATGCTCTCTGTAAAGACAGGCACAAGCCAAAAAGGAAAAATGGTTAACTAACGACTTAGTCTTTAGTAACTATGAACATCAGGAAGTTCTGCATTTTGACCCTGCAGGCTTTAGTTTTTTTTTTTTTTGTAATGAAGCTCATGGACTGTAAGACCTCTCGTCTGACATTAAGATGCTTGGCCTGATTCTTCTGCAACATGTCAGTGCACGTCAGACTTGTTTTGCTTAAACAGGTAAAGGAATGTTTGACGGGCTGATGCCAAAAACTTCAACTGAATGACTGAAATTGCAAGTGCAAAAGTCAGTCTGTGCTGTGTTTGATAAACAGGTCTCTTTCTGATTCAAAGCATGACTATGTTGGAGTAGAAGACATGGATTAAAAGCTAATCCAGCTCAAAAAAAAAACATACCATCTAAGAATCTCATTCAAAATCCCTTTCTTTATCTGCCTGGCATGAGATTAAACCACTACACATGACTCACAACACAAGTATCTGAAAATGGGTTGTTTATCAATCACACAATGAAATATAGCAGCATCATTCACACTGAATAGAAAAGATCTCAACTTTCTACAACTCATTACATATTGATTGTTAATGTTTAATAAAAATAAAATGGTAAAAATAATATTACGATTGTAAAATTAAGTATTATTAAGTAACTCATTGTATTACAGTATTTTGTAACAAAAACAAACAAAAAGATGTAATGTAAAATGTGCATGATGGAAATGAGAATGAGATTTTTGCATTACAGTTAAGTGAATTTGAGAGGGAAATGTGCACAATCATCATGAGAACAATATCACATTGCAAAACAATGCCCTAAAAATAGGCTTAATTTTATGCAAAATAAGAATTCTTATATTTTACCTCTGTGACCTGGACATATTTTGGTACAGTATAGAGGATGAATATGTTTTCTCCGCACATTACAAATAAACACTATGCATCACCTGCAGAATAAAGTGAGTATTCTGCCAATAAAATGCATGTGCTTCCTGCTCAAAACCCACAGTATACAAGTTTAAATTTAATCTGAACTTTTAATTGCATGTTGGTCAATGTGGTGGAAGCAATGTGTTGCAATGTTTAAGTCATGATTCTGCATGAAAGCAACCTTTTAACTCTTTGATAGTGTCATATGTGTACTTGGCTATAAAAATCTTTACAGGAAATATTCATAGATCTAACTTTATAGACTTAAGTTCATTTGGAAATACATGAGCTTTGTTTACTCATAAAGTGCTTATATTGATGCTCTACTGCAGTATATGGCTGGAAAAACAAACTACTGGGTGACACATCCGTGTTTTTTTTGCTGCAAAACAAAGCTTTCACTCTTAAATATTAGATATAAAAAATATTAAATGTGACCCTGGAGCACAAAACCAGTCTTAAATTGCACGGGGATATTTGTAGCAATCGCCAAAAATACATTGTATGGGTCAAAATGATAGATTTTCCTTTTATGCCACAAATCATTAGGATATTAACTAAAGATCATGTTCCATGAGGATATTTTGTAAATTTCCTACCGTAAATATATCAAAACTTCAGTTTTGATTAGTAAGACGCATTGCTAAGGACTTTATTTGGACAACTTTAAAGGCGATTTTCTT
>NW_015546013.1:786872-798887 GCF_001515605.1 Sinocyclocheilus anshuiensis | reverse complement strand
TGCACCCTCAGATTCCAGATTTTCAAATAGTTGTATCTTGGCCAAACCTAACAAACCATACATCAGTGGAAAGCTTATTTATTCAGCTTTTAGATGATGTATAAATCTCAATTTCGAAAAACTGACACTTAAGTCTGGTTTTGTGGTCCAGTTTCACCAATATAAACAAAATTTACAGAGATTGTGTCTCAAAATCTAACGAGATGCCTGCTTAAACGCGTTAAAAACGCATGTGTGATAGCCTAATATGCTGTCTAGGTAGGGCACTCACTACATTTTGAAACACAGCCCAGTTAACTTTTACTTTTACCGGAGCAGAGACCCCGGATGAAATAAATCGAAACATTTGGAACTGACAAAATATATGTTTCTTTGTAACTTACAGTATATTATTTGTTTATTGTTGTATCTAGTCTGTAAGTTTACCTTCGTGTACCAGCTGACGTGGAAACACTCACCTGACTCGCTTTATAAAACTGTTTCTTTAGTCCGGCAACAGACATCTTTGCGTCGGATCCTTTCGCTTTAACAACTTAAGATTTAATTTAATTCACCCAGTATTTAAAAACAAAACTCTAGGCTTCTAGAGAACTGTGAAAAAGCAAACTCGCGCAATCTCTTCTTCCTGATCGAGCCTGCAGTGAGCACGTCACACCACATCTACACTGCGACGCGACGCAACTAGAACGCTCCCATACAAGCGTCGCGCATAATAAGAGAGCTCTGATTGGTCGACTGGTTGCCAACGTCAGGATTTCATCGCTCACATTGTAGCACGTTTCAAACGCTTCCAGTACTAAACATGTGACGTTCTTTCAAGTTATTTTTGTAATGTATTTATATTACGTAATATGTATTGTTGTAGGTATTTTGTTATGCATCTCTGGCAATAGAAGAAATAATAATGAGGCGTAACTATCTGATCTGATTGGCAGATTGAGTGCGTCGCGATGTTTGCAGAGATACAAACTCTCCAGTTTCCGGGTTAAGATTTATCTACCTGTGTGTTTAACAGTTTATTACTACGTTTTCGCTAAAAACAGCATGCAGTCAGACAGCATTAATTCATTGAAATCCATAATTAAAAAATATATATATATATTAAAAAGACCCCATAACAAAAACACCTATCCCCACCTACATTATATATAATTTTTGATATGCCAGAGTGCCATATAAGTATATTATGAGATTCAACTGAACTGAAATTAAGCTGAAATAAAATTCAGTGAAGTAGACAAATCACAAGCGACAACATTTATTTTTCAAGAATAAAATCCATCTTTAGTTTTTATTTGTTTTATTTCATTTTCTTTCATTTAGTCATATTCTGTGTCTTATAATTCAGGCTAAAAGAACCTGTAATAGTACATTAGCAGAAAGAGGAAAGGTCTTTGACACTTTGTGACTGACATTCACAAAAAATATATATATTTAAATATAGCTACAGGACACAGTGATCAAGAATACGGGTCTCCTATTCGGTGCAAAGTGTATATGTGTGCGTAATGTGTGTGTGTGTGTGTGTGTGTGTGTAGTTGGCAGAGGATGCTGGTGAGAGAGAGACCAGCCATCTCCCTGAGAATAAATCTTTTTTTGTGTGAAACACACAGAGCAGAAACATTTCTTCTACAAAAATGAAATGAACATGAAACCACAGAAATTGCTTTACAGGGTGACTGAATGAGACAGACACAATTTCGGCTTTACAGGAAGGCATGCATCAAAGGCCTAGAGGTGGGGATTGTCAAAACAACACATTTAAACATACATTACACAGAACTCCCATACTTCTCATTCTTAAACAAGGGCAGGCTACACTCCTTGATGTGAGATGCTGTAATGTTGGGCACACAAAAAGAAGACAGATTTCCTCTTGTTCATTAAAAATCGAGATACAACACCACATTTGATCTCTCATACAGAATAAAAGCTCATTCATTTATATGAATCGCCTTAACCAGTTGTGTAGTATATATAGTAGTACTATAAACAATACAGTGAACCTCGATAGCAGAGAGCTCTGTCGAATCTTTGTTTTGGTGCAAGAGTATGGAAAAATAGGATGGAAGGATGCGATCCGGGCCACAGAAATAGACAAAAGGAGATGCAATCAACAATTTACAAAATAATACAACAGAAACCACACTGGCCACAAGATGCATGTGGCATATCTGTACCCGAAACCTGCTGGACTGAGCTTCTGAATCAGTTTCTCTAGTTCTTTTCTTCAGGTTTGTGAAAACAATGCTTTAGCATGTGAAGCCCACTAGACAGGTGATCCTATTGGAGGAAGTGTCTCATAACATCAGGATGGGGTCATCAGGGTCGCCCCAGCTCTGTGTGTGTCCCAGAGAACAAGCTGTTGAAAAGCCATCCAGCTTGGCTCGGAATAACTGTCCGTCTCCTGTAAGTGTTCCATCCGGATCACTTATAGAGGGCATGTTCCGGAACAAAATCCATGCCAGTTCATCTTTTGGGTCCGGTATTCCCATGCACATGCTGGAGGAACTCAAAAGCCGGCTGATGAAAGTCATGGCTCATTGGTTTTTTAAACATTTCTCTTCCTGCTCCACCTTTCTGTCTTTCTCTTTCTTGACTTAAATGTACTAATTTATTTACATTCCTATTCAAAATAATCGTTTAGAAATGTCCATATGAATTAAATGAACATTTAACTTTTTTGAATCTAAAGTGGCATTTACAAGGGAAGGGGATGTGGGACTGAGGTTACTCATTGCATTAAAATGACAACAAAAAAAATAAAATAAGGTGCAGCACCAAACACTGTCAAAATGTGCCTGAGCAAACAAGAGCATGTGTGGGTGGAACAACTGTGTCAAATGTTGTATTTGCCAATAGAGTGCAACAGTCTGATCCCGGAAGTTTTTTTTTAACAATAACATCTGTTTAAACAGCTCTGAGGTTGTTAACTGATGGTTTATACTTTTGGTAAAGCAATCTTTATCATGTTATGTTTACAACAAGCATGTTTAACAGCGGAATTTGTCATGAAAAACTACATTACCCATGATGCTGTGAGGACAATCTCACCAATCAGAGAGTCGCAAAGGCAAATCTCAGCAAAACAGCTTGCAGGGAACGCAAATGACACGAGTCAGTCAAAATTCTTAAATATTTGTATATATATGCATATTTTGAAATACACTTAAAATATACTATTTCTTTTGATTAAATCCAAAACTTAAAAAAAGAATAGTTCTACATTTCACCATCATTTTTAACTCTATTTTCAATCGAAGTGCTTGGGATTGTAGTTTTTTCCCCTCACTAAAGCCATGAAGTACACAATCTTGTACCTTTGGTTTTTTTTTTTTTGTCCAATTTTCAATACATTTCTGCTTTAACTAAAAGTTTGTAATGTTGTAATTTCTTCTCGCAGCTGGTTAGTTTGGTTCAAGGCTTTAACAAAACCTTTTTTAAAATCCCTATGGGGAAAAAAATGAATAGAAAAAACACTTCCGAAACCAACCCTGCTGAAAAAGTGGACAGGCACTAATGCACTCTATTCTTTACAGTCATGCCAAAGTTTGCAAACCCCTTATATACAAGACTGTATTCTGTTGAATATCTCTTTTGCATATAACAATGTCCTGTTAAGCAGAGTTGCACTCAGACGTTGTTTACTAGAGTCTAATACTGTACTAAATGTGTCAAATTCTGCTGAATATGAGGTATGAGATCATGTAAATAACTGTTAAAGTGAGGATTTCATGGTTGCAGTTGTGTTATTGTAACAAAAGGCGTTCACAAACGTTTGGCCATGACTGCGAAAACTCGACTTCTATTGCACATTAGAAAAGAGTTTAGCACACTTATGATTTCTGGTTTGTTTAAATAGCTTTAAAGGAATATTCAAGGTTAAATACAAGTTCAACTCAGATGCTATCAGATACAGTTAAGCATTGTAAGGGCTAATTGTTTTAGAACTGTACAGCTGCCCCACAGACTTCCACTATAAGTGCATTTCTGTCAATACTTGTTTGTGTTTGTTTTCACAAACTGAGGTGATTCAAAATTATTATTTTTTCTAAATATGCCATTTTGAAAATTGACCATTTTTTATTATTTTAAACGTAGAAATGAGCTTGACTTGCATTTAATGTGGAACATTCCTTTAACGTAGCACTGGTAACATTGGTCCCTTCATTTTTAACAAACAATCTGGGCACATCAGTTTTTTTTTTTTGTTGAGTGGATTGTCATAAAGTCTCATAAAGCATAACGCAAGACCAAAAGTGCATTGTGTACATTCGGTCTCAAATCAAAATAAGTGCTTTTGGGATACATTCATGATTCGTCTGAGGGTGAAAAAACGAGAGGAGAGTGAGGAAAAAAGCGATAGTAGTGCTTAAAGAGTGATTCAGCGGCGAAGGACGGATGACGTTATCTAGTATGTTGTATTCGCTTCATTAAAAAGTGTTGTGCTCTCCTGAATGTTCATGTGGAAGAGAGTTTGATCCTGTAAAATTATTAAAATTATAAAACCTCTTATAAAACTCCTTTAAACATCTCTGTGTACAGATGCAGAAGGAACAGGGCATGCTTAGACATCTACAAGTTGGAACAAAGCGCCTTTGCAAGCATACATCTGTACATAAAAGATCATTTCGGAGTGTTTCCATAAAATAAAAACAGATCTGAGAGCACAACTCCAGGAATAATCCCTATACGAGTATGTTTTGTGTGTTGTCGAATCTGAAATAGTTTGTTGGCCCCTGTGTTTGTGTGTATGAATGTGTTTGCAGCAGGTTAAGTGTGTATGGTTGTGGTGTATTGTGTGTGTGTATGCTAACAGTGCTGCAATAGACTGAGGATTCTCCCTGGAGTTTTTAAAATGGGTTCATTTGAAATGCTGTTTTTACACATGATGGCCTCTCTTGCTTTAACACTCACTCGTGATTTCATTCTCTCCTTCTTTCTCCTGCTCTCTAACTGTTGGTGGAGTCAGGGAAGTTGATCTCGCTGCTGAACACTTCCCTGTACAGAGGCGGGAAGCTGTAGGCTGTTTCCGGGTGAACCAGGCGGAAGAAATCCAGCTTGTCAATATGCAGGTTACAGATGGACTTCATCTGTGGTAGTTTGGACACCATCTGCAAACACAATAGATCAGATACTACTGGATAATCTAAGCCTGACCTTTGCATTAGTACACAAACGTGTTTTTGGCATGTTATAACATAAGATATACTACTGTTCAAAAGTTTGGGGTCAGTAAGATTTTTTCAATTCAATCAAAAATACAGTAAAACTGTGATATTATGAAATATTATTACAATTAAAAAACTTATTGAAAATTAAATTATTAAATTAAAAATGTTTCTATTCTCTAATGTTTTCTATTTGAATGTATTTTAAAATGCAATTTATTCCTGTGAGGAAATGATACTTTTCAGCATCATTACTCTAATCTACAGTGCCACATGATCCTTCAGAAATCATTCTATTATGCTTATTTGATGCTTGATACATTTTTTTTCTTATTATCAGTGTTGAAAACTGTTGTGCTGCTTCATATATTTGTGGAAACAGTGACGGGTTTTTTTTCAGGATTATCTGAAGAATAGAACTTTTTTGTTACATTATAAATGTCTTTACTGTCATTTTGTATCAATTTAATGTAACCTTGCTGAATAAAAGTATTAATTTCTTTAAAAAAAGCAATGTATATTTTGCAAATTGTGACAATTTGAATGGAATAGTCAATGTATACATACTCAATTATATGCAATTGTGTTAAATCCATTTGATTTACACCCTTAAATGATGAAATAACTTTATTATATTAAATTCAGTGGCTGACTCAAAATCCTAAAATATACTGTAGCTTGCTCATCTATGTAGTCTTAACCATGCAAATATGTAAATTATGATTTTTTTTATGTATGCATAACCTAACACATATTACATTTCCCACTTTTCACTTTTTTTGTGTTTTCTGGGTCAGACTTTTGTGCAGAACCAGTTTCAGTCAAACAGGTTCCTCACCTTATCCAGTTTCTCAGTAGTGGCTCGGTTCATGTGCAGGCTGTGCTGAAGAGCTACGTAAACTTTCTCCTGGAGCTTCTGCACCTGCTGAGACTCTGCCAACCACGGCCGATCTGAGCAAAACAGAGCAGAGGTTTCAAACTGTAAGAATGTGGCTCATTTCATTCTTGTGTGCAAGTCTGACCATGGCACATATTTCTTCTTCCAAGAGCACATAATTTATGTATATGTAAATAAACCCAGCCTTATAAACCTTTGCTTCAGGAAATTGGTAGCAGACATATGTGCGAGAGTCTCACCTGGAGCCAGCAGGACCGCGGCGCTGAATAAAGCTTTATGTATATGTAAATAAACCCAGCCTTATAAACCTTTGCTTCAGGAAACTGGTAGCAGACATATGTGCGAGAGTCTCACCTGGAGCCAGCAGGACCGCGGCGCTGAATAAAGACATTTCCTCATCACTCAGTTGAAGTCGACTCAGACTTTTAGCCAACTCAAAGACAGCGTTCACCAGGTCATCACACCCTACAAATACATAAACATACAGTACCCATGCTGGTTACCATGCTGAAGATGAAGAAACAAATTACATTTCCGTTGAGGGCCATAATTTGCTCTTTTGATTTAGCATGAAATGATTTAATGGATCTATTGGGTTCCAATCATTCTAAAGGAAATTATAAGATGTTCTGGGTACAAAGCTTTAGGTTATTTGTGAGAATAACAGAGATTTAAGCAATAAAGCACAACAAGCTTTGCTTTATCATGAATATCACAGTTGGCCTCTATGTTTATATTGTGCATTTTATCATAAAAGGAAGGCTGCATTTAAAGTTTAACAGATCTTTTCTTCCATCATATTCCTTTCAAATATAATGGATTATCAAAAAAGAAAAATGGCAGGCACTTGATTCAATGTATTGGCTGTTGATTGGATATTGAGATGCGTGTTGCATTCAAAAATGAAGGCAGAATTACAGCTTGGAGTAGTTGTGTTTAAGCAGACTAAATGACTGGAGAAGTCCTTTTGTGCTCCAGGGTCACATATCAAAAGTCGTCTGTCATTTTCAGAAGATGCAGGTATGATATTTTAATTAAAAAATAAAAATTAAATTAAACATGCATGGATTAATTTTTCACAATATGATCTGTAACGTGCATTCAGAAAATAGATAGTATGAATTTCATTTCATGCTTTAAGCATACTCAATTTGAAAAAACAACAACAACTAATAAAATAAAGAAGTGGTACAATCTACAAATCATTCTACAAACTTATTCCAAGAATAAAGGTTTTTATTTGATATATTATGTGCCAAGAGTGCTTTCTGCAATGCTTCCATTTAACTTCAATGAGCAATTACTCACCCGAGCATCGCTTGTATTCACTAACTGGGTTAAAAACCCATTAGCTCTTGTGGCTTATTGATTCATGACACCTCTGCTCTTGCTCTTAAGAGGCTGCTGGTGTTTTGCATTATAAGGTAAAAGAGGATGTGTTTAAAGTGGAATACTAGAGTACTCAATACTGCCTACTATTTTTTTCTCCAGATAGTTATGGAACTGTATACATTTCAAATAGCAGTTTGCTGCTATATTGTTATCACATGCCCTCATTACATTTGACACTAAACCACTACCTAATCTTACCTGCATGTTTAGTTTCGCAAGAGTATCTAGTTATACTACCAAAAATTTTATTTTGCATTTGCAATACATTTTTGTATGTTAGCATCCTATTCTGAATTCACTGATTTCATCTAGTTAAATTGAAATTGAGTAAAACTGAGTGCATTAAATTATGGGATGCCTGAACCCAGTATGAATGTGTCGTACATTGCACATTTTAGCAAATATAGCAGGTCAACCATAGGTATTCTATGTAAAATAGATTACACTTTACTTAAAGCCTTTATATATAATGCTTAGTTTTAATGCATTAATTATGCCCTGTAAGACACCTTATAATGCATTGTTTGATTTCATGAGCAATTGTAACCACAATTATAATATACTATAATACTTGCATACCTAAATGCATCCAATTCTGTAGATATCCAGACACTCACCGAGAGCTTTGAAAAGCTGAGGACTGGCAAACTTGCCATCAAAAAACATAGTGTTGTTTGAAGAGTTGTAAGCACGGCACATTCGGATCAGCAGGATTTCCAGACATCCTGGAACAGTAATAGAGAGAAAGAGAGCGGCAAAAAAACATGATGGAGGGGAAAAGCAGAAAAGACAGAGGACAGAGACAAAAAGTAAGACAGACACAGAAAGATAGAGGAAAAAAAGAGTGCAGGGGAGGGGGAAGGAAAAGCGGGAATATGCTCCACCGTGCAAAAATGCAGACAGAAAATAAAAAAAATTATAATTTTTCTCCAAATATGGGAACATCAAACACCATGAAAATGAAAATTCATTGTGTTTGTGATCGTTTTAAATGACATTCAGTAAAAATTGTTTAGTGAAGTTTTTTTTTTTTATACGGTAAGCACAAAGAGTAGTAGTAGACAGAATGTTGGAGAAACAAACACAAGAGGAGACAAACGTTAGTGCAAGTTTCAAGTTTAAGATCGAACACCGAAAAACATATACAGAACTGAATCCAGTGGGGCAGATTCACAAAACAGTTGCGCCACTTTTGCACGTCATTATTCTGATGCAAAACCTGCATTTTATTTATGTAACCACCCACAATCCAGTTTAACCAGCCACTAAATGTGCTGAAATATCACTTCTACCTGAGCATTAAGTTCATTAAGTTATTGTGTCTGTGTATGTTTTTATTAACTCTGGAATCAGAAAATCATTGTTATAAAACGGATAGTTCCGTTCCTTGATTCTGATTGGTTGAGCCGCATTCGAAGCTGTTGTACATTACACTACAAACATACACCTTTGTTTACTTGGATTCAACCACTTTGTTGGAACCACAACTATTTCTGAGGAACTACATTGTTTGGCTGAAGAATACTGTTTTTATTTATATCATTACACTTTATTTGCTCTGTTTTATTCTGTGAAACCTTGCTACGTATATGGAATAACCGTTTTATAAAAGCAATAAGCCCCGTGAAGCCGTGGTTTACAGTGAATTTATAACAGCTAAGGGGCGTTGTTAGGCACGACGCGAAGCGAAGCTGTTATAAATTCACTGTAAACCACGGCTTCTTGGGGCTTATTGCTTTAATTGATGGTAAAATAATGGCGAAATACATTCTATCCGGACATATTTCCCAACACAGTGCAGTCGGGCACACAGGTATTTTAAAAAGAAGAATTTCAGGTCTTTGGTATATGGAAACTTATTTCCGCAATGGAATGTAAAAAAAAAAAGAAAAAGTAATTTTTATCTCAAAATTCTGACTTTTTTTACCCTCACAATTCTGAGAAACAAGTTAGAATTGCAAGATGTTAACTTACAATTCTGAGAATTTGTAACAATTTGATTTAATTCTATTCTACGAATTAAATTCTTTTAATTAAATTCTTAATTTGAGTTATAAACTATATACATGTTATATTTTAAAACATTGTGAGTAAAAAAAAGTTGCAATTACCTTTATTTTTCTATTCCTTAACAGAAACAAGGCTGTTCTGACTTTTTTCCCCAGAAATGAGTTTATTTCTCAATTCTGAATAAAGCAGTCAGAATTTCGAGAAAAAGTTAGAATTGTGAGCTAAGTTGCAATTACCTTCTTTAATTCCTTAGCAGAAATAGGCTTGTTCTTGCTTTTTTTCTTGTTCTCGCAATTCTGAGTTTATACCTCGCGATTAAGAGTCCTTATTACTTAGAGTAAAAAAGCTTGTTCTTATTTTTTCCCTGCAATTGTGAGTATACATCTCACAATTCTGAGTTTATATCCCGCAAATCTGAAACAATGTTAGAAGGACTGAAAACTGCTCTGCGCAAATTGCACTCAACACTATTTTTGTGGGTGTGTGTGTGCGTTTGCCATTATCTGAACTGCATGTCAATATCTGCTCTCAGAGTATTCTGGATGCAGTATGAAAGACAACACTAAAGAAGCCAAGTGTGTTCTGGAATGGTGTTAGAACATTACCAAATGTGTTTAAACTAATACAGAGATTGAACGGCCGCTCAGGGCCACATCAGAAATGCCACATCACGGCAGTGAGAGGATAAAGTGATGTGAGTGAGAAATCTGTTGTATAATCTGGGATGACTCATCTGTAATCCGCGTGAGACAAAGGCAGCACTGACCTGCTTTGAGCAGGATGATCTGGTCGTTCTGGCAGAGGTCCATGAATCCAGAGATGCGCTTTGCGAACTCTACAACGTACTGGATGGCGTTTGTAATGTGCAGGGCGCACTGCTGCCACATCCATTCTGCAGACTGAGTGCACAGAGATTGTTAATACATTTGTTGACAAAGAGACAAATCAGCAAGCACAGTTGCATGATTGACAATCTATTTATGTATTTGTCTAATATGTCATGTAATATGATAATGTTGTACCTTGAGCTGAAAGCTGCGGGTTTCTTCAGGTGTGTAGATGTTCCAGGTAAGTTTCTTCAGCTCTTCTGAGCTGTACTGACACGTCTCCAGGTGAGACTTCACGACATTTTGAGTGATTCGCTCTGAACGGAAATTCAACACACATTTTCCCTTAGAATTTGTCTATTTAGACGTAAATAAATCCTTAGATAAATGGACTAATTATACGGACAAATTATAATTAAACAAAAAAATATACACAGATTATATAATCTATAAAAATAACCATATAAAATAGTTCAATTTAATTATTTTGCATATTTATATGAATAAATAATTAGACATATACAGAGCATAATGAAATAGATTTTATATAAATTATTTATAAAAAATGTGCATATATATATATATGTGCATTACAAGGCATAATTAATGCATTAAAACTACTTTGATAATGCATTATACATAAAGGCTTTAAGTAAATTGTTTTTACTAAATTTTTTTACTGTAATAACACAGTACCAACACAAGAGGATTTTCATTGTATTATAGTAATGAGCATTTTTGAGGAAAATTGTTACTAAAGTAATGTCAAAATATAATTAATTTAATTTTGTTATATTAGCATAATGATTAAAACAAATCAAGGACAAAATCATAAAATGAGAATCTCTAATGACAGCTCACCTATGTCGTGTAGAGAGCAGTTGTCTGGTAGAGATCCCAGGAGAGAGTGTGTAAGAAGACTGTTTTCATACAGGATATACTCATGCTTCACCCTCACTGCTTCAATCAAATCTACAGGGCTGGGCTCTGGAGAGCTCTGATTGGACGAACGTCCGCTTCCGGTACTCCCGGACCTTCCGCCGCCCCCAAGCATCTCTAGAGTGCAGTACTCGCTCTCCTCCTCTGGGGTGAGCGGCAGGTCGAACAGCAAACCGTCGGGCAGCGTGGCGATGTCGTCCAGGTCGCTGAGGGTGGAGCTGGAGCCTCCGCTGCTGTACGTCCGGCTGTGCACGCTGTCTTCACCCGTCTCTTCACGGTCACGTGGTGCCAGACCACCACCCAAACCCACCAGGCACTCCTGAGACAGCTGCTGGTGCCGCTGCACCTCCGCGTACAGGCTGTCCCGCTGTTTCTTTGACATTCGGCCAAACTTCACCGCTACAGAAAGAGAAAGTATTATACTGTATATTCACTTAGTATTACATACCATTAGTCAAGTCAAGTCAAGTCTGCTTTATTGTCAACATCTCTTCACGGTCACGTGGTGCCAGACCACCACCCAAACCCGCCAGACACTCCTGAGACAGCTGCTGGTGCCGCTGCACCTCCGCGTACAGGCTGTCCCGCTGTTTCTTTGACATTCGGCCAAACTTCACCGCTACAGAAAGAAAAAGTATTATACTGTATATTCACTTAGTATTACATACCATTAAGTCAAGTCAAGTCAAGTCTGCTTTATTGTCAATTCTTCCACATGTACATATATATATATATACAGTGGGTACGGAAAGTATTCAGACCCCCTTCAATTTTTCAC
>NW_015546013.1:780472-786859 GCF_001515605.1 Sinocyclocheilus anshuiensis | reverse complement strand
AAAATTTAAGGGGGTCTGAATTCTTTCCGCACCCTCTGTATATATATATATATATATATATATATAATTTTTTATATTTATTGATATAATTTATTGATTAACAATATAATTGATTTGTAGTATTTATTTACAGATGTTTGAGTTCTTTTATTCAGCAAGGATGCAAAAACTGATCAAAAGTAGCAGCAAAGGCATTTAGGATATTCATTCATAAGAAATAGATTTCTATTTCAAATACATGCTGTTTTTTTATTTCTATTCATTAAAGAATCATGAAAAAAAAATGCATCCACAAAATGTTAAGCTGCACAACTGTTTTCAAAATTGATAATAAGAAGAAATATTTCTTGATCAGCAAATCAGAATATTAGAATGACTGCATATTAATAATGATACTGAAAATTCAGTTTTGCATCACAGGAATAAATTACATTTTAAACTACATAAAAATACAAAACAGTCATTTTAAATTGTATTAATTTCTGCAATATTATACATTTTACTGCATTTTTGATTAAATAAACAGCAGTAAAAATACTAAATAGCAGTAATATTTATTACTGCATAAATGACTGTTTAATTATTTAAATATGATTTTAATTTAATTATTAAATATTTTTGATTGCTTCCATTGTCCTCATTTGTAAGTCGCTTTGGATAAAAGCGTCTGCTAAATGTCTAAATGTAAATGTAAATTATACATATAAAACTATTAATGTTTTATTTGCAAAACTGTAATGCCATACATTAAAAATGATATTTCATTCATAAAAAAAACAAACAAATCACTTTTAAAAAATCATATAGCCCTAACTGCTTCTTCTGTTTTGTGCAAAATATAATTTCTTGAATAAATATCTAAGACTACTACACAGTACATGTATTTTTTTAATGGTAAAAATAACTAGCTCTTCATTTATCTTCAAAATATGGGGTCTTAAATTAACACTTCTAATTCTGTTACAGTGAATCATCCAAGCAGAAGAAACATTATATTTGGCATCTGTAGGTCCTGATTCAAGACTATCAATAAATACAATTTATGACTATGTAAACTACTTTTAATAAACAGGCTCATATGGTTCTAAACATAATGCAGGTATTTGAATTTGATGAAATCATGCACAGGTTCTTCACATTTTCACATCATGATCATCCAATCAATCTGTGACTGAATAAAACCAAATAGCCACAAAAATGATAATTGTTGGCATGAAGTCTTCCTCAGCTGCCCTTTGACCCTGCTTCTCCTCGTGTAGGACTTTTATTTGAGTCCTGGTTTCTAAAATTCAGTTTTCTGACTGCTGGTGGGCTAGACTTAAGCTCACCATCACGGCTCATGCCAAGAGCCAGGCACTTCTGCAGGCGACAGTGTTGGCAGCGGTTCCTGTTGGTTCGGTCGATCTGGCAGTTCCTCTGCCGCGAACACGAGTACATGGCATTGTTCTGCTGGCTGCGTCGGAAAAACCCCTGCAAAACAGAAACGTACCTCAGCGTACAGGATGGCTAAGATCAGATGCGGCTTTCATAGGTGTGCCCTGCCACCGCATGACGAACATAAAGTAATATAAACTGACCCAGAAATCAGAACAAAAACATCGGGATAAAAGATAAGGAGGGACAGAGCACAAAAGGATCATTTTGCTTGCGTATGTAGAAATGAACTCTACAAAGTGCACATCTAGGGTAGGAAAAGAAGAAAATATAATATAAAAATCAATTGGGTATTACACCAGAATTCTTACCTTGCACCCTTCACATGTAATAACGCCATAGTGAATCCCAGAGGATTTGTCGCCACAGATCTTGCATGGTATAACCTCAATTTGAGCTGGAATAAAAAAAAACAAGCATCGTTTAAGCATTAAAAGCAAAAACATGCATGAATCACACAGAAAAGCACATATGCACAGATATTGTTTTGACATGCACCACAAATAATATCAACCAATGAAGATCACAGTCAGATAGGGAGACCTCTCTCGCTTTGCATGGCATGAGGGACAGAAATAGCCAGAGGATTGATTTTCTGACTGAAGGGTGTATTATGTCTTGGCTTTATGAGAGGTGATCAGTGGAACACAGTGTAGGCACTTTTATAAACTAGATGCCTGGATTCCATATACAGACAGACATTAAACTGATATTTCCTAATTAACAGTAAACATTATGTAAATAAGTACTCAATTATTGACAAAAACTAAATAAATAAAAATGAATTCATTAATAAATGAAAGGATGAATGGAAAAAAAGTGCTTTATGATAATTATTATGCAATAAAACATACTTTCATAGTTATATGCAAACAATTATTTATTATTGTGAAAAACTAAAAATAATGAATTCATCAATAAACAAAAGAACAAAATAAATTATAAATAAAAATAAACAATGTGCTAACTACACAATTATTATGCAATAAAATATTTTAATATTTATATTTAATTATATAAATGTTTTCATATGTAAACAAGTTTTCAATTGTCTAAAAAAACTAAATAAAAGGTTAATGCATTAATAAATGAAAAAAATAAAAATAAATATGTTTTTATATATTTAATTATAACAGTTTGACCTAAAAACTTCATATAGATGAGACAGACAGACAGAGATAGATAGAGACGGACAGACAGAGATAGATAGATAGATAGATAGATAGATAGATAGAGACAGACAGATATACAGATAGATAGATAGATAGATAGATAGATAGATAGATAGATAGATAGATAGATAGATAGATAGATCAATGAATGAAAAAATAAATGAGTTTTGAGATCACATTTATTATGCAATCATTTTCTTTATTTCATATTTGCCATATAGTGGTGGAATGAAAAAAATAAAAAAAACTAAGCTTGCAAAAACATCCTCAGTATAAAAAAACATCCTCCATTTTGTCTTTCTAGCTCTGTCAGCTGAAAGCAATGACCAAGATACACTGTGGCATGCAATGGAAAAATCTGTGAGCCCTTGGGTGCCCCTCCCGTACCGCTATCTCTAGTGTTATATAACCTTCGTCTGTAAACATTCCACAAACACGCCATTCAAGGCTGCTCAGTCTAATAATGCAGATGTTCCGCCTCCCTGCCACTTCTGACAGCCTATTGGTTTACGTTTGGGCAGATGTGTCTGTGATTGGCCGGCTCTGAGTGTCGCTCTATTCGGCCTGGCTGTAAGCCCATGTGGACTCGCTGTCCTACTGACATACTTTCTCAGTGAAAAGGGGAGGGCGGCTGTGGGCGGATCCTCGGTGCATGTCATTTGAACAGGCCTTTCCCTTCTCTCTGTTAAGGTGGAACTGGTCTCGATGGGAATTTTGACATGCAAGAACAGGGGCAAGACAAAAGAAATGTACTGTATACATTTTTGTCTAGGTAATACTCTGTATAATCAATAAAATATTATATGAATACTGTGATTACTATTACGACATTATTTTATATATTAAATAATACATGTTTAAACTCAAATGTAGACGAAAAAAGTGCATTAACACATAATGTGCATGTACTGTGTGTGCATATATATATATATATATATATATATTATTATACAATAATTTTATAAATTCAATTAAAAAACCTTTAAGAGGCCATTCTTTTCTTTTTTAATTGGCTTTTTTTATTTAAACCTGCTAGATTTGCTGTTTTAAAACAGTTACAAGTTGAAAAAACATTTAAAAGTGTTTCTCAAAATGTTTCTGATGCATTTCATGAGGAATCCTGACCTAAAAATACCTAATGTACTCATGTGTTTCATATTAGCATCACTAAGGAATCATGATCCTTTAGTTTCCACAGTCTCTTACGTCCTAAATGCCATTTGTGTGATATAATGGAGAATAAACCAAAAAAAATAAGGACAGACGAAGAATGGAATAATTTATGTGCATGGCGCTTCAGGAAAATGGTTCAAATCTACTTTGAGTGGCAGCCGCTGTTATCAGTGTTTGCATGCAGGTGCTGTAATGCAATCAGCTTTGAGCAGAGAACACTGTGTTAATCAGTAAAGTCTAACGTGGTGACATAACAAGACGACAGATTAGATTAAGCAGAAGAGCACAACAGATTTTAACCATAAGCATTCAGGATAATGCTAAAGGAGCCACTGACCCAACAAATATCACAAGAACAACCTTAAACTTCTATTTTAAAGCCTTGCAATGACAATGCATAAGCTTGAAAGTATAAACAATCATTTAAATGTAGGTAATTGTGTGTCATTTTTCAGTTTGGACTAAAGCGCGTGTAATGAGGTGTAGTCGTGTTTCTAATCGCAAATGAATTATCCCACAATGATGCATCTGTCTTGTCACAGTGATGAGCAGAAGGGCTTCTGGTCACGAGGTTGGCATATAGGCCAGTGTAATGAACAATGATTTAACACCTCGCCTATTTTACATAACATAACACATCCCCAAGCGATGTGAAATCCTGACGCTTCATGCATAGAACAGAATTACGCTGTAGTTTCTGATAAGACAGTCGGTCAGTGTGTCAGTAAGTCACTATTGGTTTCTGCTGTCTGGTCGTCATGAAACCAAGGTCATTCATGCCATGTTCACTTTAAAGACTGCACTGATGCCAACCAAACATAAAATAAGATCCAATCATCTACTGGCTCTAAATGGGAAAACAGCTGCTTTTATGCATGCATCTGTGTGCGTTTTCTTTACCGTGAAGCCATTATCGTCATTTTAGTGTTGACTAAATAAAAAGGAAGGCTTATTATTAGAACACAGAGAATGCGAGTTACATGATGACACAAAACAGACCACGCAAAACGTCCAGGGTTTACATAAAAAAAAAAATTCCTGACAAAGTGCAGATCTGCTGTTTTTCAATAGAGTACATATATCACCCGCTACAGTCTCATGTACTAGCCTCATGTCCTTTCCTTTCCTTTCCTTAGCTGCCCTGTGAACATGAGCCACGCTGTGTATATTTAAACACAGCCCCACCTCACGACAGTATGTCCGGACACGTACGCCCGCAACTGCCTTTAACATTTCCTCACTTCCTTCCTCACATAGACAAAATCCTCACTTTGAGCTTACAGACAAAGAGTCTGGATCTTTGATAGAATTCACATATTTATTATGGTTTTACAGAATAACCATAGTTTTAAAGTGGAAACATTTCATTGTCATCGTAAATTATTGTCGCAGTGCTACATATAATTTTATATAAATACTATGCACTAGAATTTATGTTCATTTAATTTTATAACATATCTAATAAATGAATAAATTAATTTTTTTCACTATGTGAGAAGAAAGAAAGTGCAGAGTGGGATTAACCATGCAAACTTGCCACTGTCACCGTAAATTAACGTCATAGTGTTTATGTTCAGTTTTCATTTTATAATATATTTAATAAATAAATACGTGACCCTGGACCACAAAACCAGTCTTAAGTCGCTGGGGTATATTTGCAGCAATAGCCAAAATACATTGTATGGGTCAAAATTATAGATTTTTCTTTTATGTCAAAAATCATTAGGATATTAAGTAAAGATCATGTTCTATGAAGATATTTAGTAAATTTCCTACCGTAAATATATCAAAACTTAATTTTTGATAAGTAATATGCATTGCTAAGGACTTCATTTGGATAACTTTAAAGGCAATTTTCTCAATATTTCGATTTTTTTTTTGCACCCTCATATTCCAGATTTTCAAATAGTTGTATCTCAGCCTAATATTGTCCTATCCTAACAAAACATACATCAATGGAAAGCTCATTTATTAGAGCTTTCAGATGATGTATAAATCTCAATTTTGAAAAATTGACACTTAAGACTGGTTTTGTGGTCCAGGGTCACATACATACTATGCACCAGCATTATTATTATTATTTATTATTTACTTTGTGAGAAGAAAGAAAGTACAAAGTGATATTGACCATGGTACTAATGTCAAAACCCATTATTTTCATGGTAAATTACTGTCATAGTGCTTATGATCATTTAATTACATATTAAATTTAATTATAAATAAATGAATACTTGCTCCAGATTTTAAATTATTTCACTCTGTGTGAGGAAAGAAACTACAGAGTGGAAATTGTTTGGAAAAAAGCCATGTATTATGTATTTTATCATCATTACATAATATCTGCTGCTGAGAAATATTCGGTCAGCGTTTTGGGGCTCTCACTAGTTATAATAATATTTTAAAATTTTTATCATAAAATATTATGTAATAACTACATTTTAATTTATTTTATATGTAATTAAATTCATAACGTGATATTTTGGTATTATATATATATATATATATATATATATAAATTCTATATGTAAAATTTAAAACAAATAAAATAAATATATATATATATATATATAAAATACACATATATTTCACACAAAAATGAGGGTTTTTA
>NW_015546013.1:773199-780324 GCF_001515605.1 Sinocyclocheilus anshuiensis | reverse complement strand
TAAATTTCACACAAAAATGCGGGTTTTTAAAATATTTTGCATAATTAAAACTAATATTTATCGACAAAAATAATAGTAAGTCACCGTTACGCATGTATTTGTTGCATAAATAGGTGAGACTGTTGTAATAAACGCCGTTTACTGTCTATATCAAGATCGAAGCTCAAGTTCAAACTCAAGCTCATGATGGAAGGTAAAGGCGCGGCGGTGTCGATCATCACCAGCAGACCGCATGGGTCTGCACGACTCCAGCAAAGCGCCTCCCCTCGCTCGCGTCCTATCGCTCCCTCATTCCCTCCTGTGAATGCTGTGTAATGTTCAGTGACATAACTAGGTCAGTAGAACAGCAGGTTTGAGCGCTGCTCACACAGCCGGCCATGCTGCCCTGCAAAAACAACAACACGCATCCGACAAACCTCCATCTCCAACACTTACACTCAACAATATCACCACAACCGCATAGAGCGAGGATTTAACTCACAACAAGTCGCCTTTAGAGAAATATTTCGATTTAGGAGACTGTACGAGTCACCACATGGAGACATTTTAGCCACCAAATACATTCATATTTATATTTCCAGGGAATACGTTATTGCTTGATACAGAAAAACACTCCACTACGTTTACTCTCATTACGTAATAAAACAAACCTGTCAAACATGCCAAAATCACGACCAGCCGCTTCTGTGTCAGAATTCCATGAATTTGATACATTTTAACATCTTACTATGAATCACTGTAACATTTGAGAAAAAAAATGGAACACCAAAAGAACGTTTAAACGCGTTGCAAAATAACAAGTGGGCGGCTGCAAATGTGACAGGAAAGCGTTTCAATGTGCGTGAAAACATACGTGCAAACGTTTCTATAGCTAAATGTTTAAAAACTATTTAAAGAGCTTGTTAAAAGAAACATGCAATGTCTGCGTAATAGGTACATGTCATGCAGTGCCCCAAACATCTTACCTCTCATTTTGATCGCTGTTTCTTGATTCTCCAAAGTTCACTGGGTGCGGAGCAATATTGTTCGGACTAACATAACATAACTAACATAAGACAGCTACCCGAATGAAACTTTTCAGCTCCGACTATGAGCATTATTAGGAAAATAAAATAGAAGAAAGGTCCACAAAGCAAATTCGCGTCTCTAAAGGTCTTCTGTTGCGCTTCGGGTACAAAAAAGTGAAAGTCGCTTTGGTCGTGTGTTATGGCGCGGTATGAAACGCCGTCGTCCACCCTCTCCTCCTCTCACTCTACCCTGCTAACCTACTTTCAGACGCGTGGAGTCTCACATGATCTCACTTGCCGCTCATCCACTCGGCGCTTAAGGTGGGACTACAATTCAGTCATTCAGAATGCTTTTCATTGTAACACAGTCAAATCAACTGAATTAATTCAAAGTAAATAGGGTACTAGGGGACACTAGATGACAAAGGACAACTGCACTGTAAAAAAAAAAAAAAAGAAGATACATTTACGTTTAACTCACATTTTAAGCCACATTTGAGTTATGGTTTATTTTTTCAAATCAAAAGTGGTGATAAAAAGAGTCTGCGGTCATAAATTCATTAGGCCTTCACATTTTCAACTGCTACTTTGAATTGCATCTTAAGGGTTAGTTCACCCCAAAATGAAATCCTGTTAATTACTCACCCTCATGTCATTCCAAGACCTTCGTTCCTCTTCGGAACACAAATTAAGATATTTTGATGAAATCTGAGAGCTCTCTGACCCTCCATAGACAGCAACGCAACTACAATGTTCCCAGCTCCAGAAACGTAGCAATGACATCGGTAAAACAGTCCATGTGACATCAGTGGCTCAACTTCAATTTTGTGAAGCTACGAAAAGACTTTTTGTGCACAAAGAAAACAAAAATAACAATTTATTCAACAATTCTTTTCCCAGAGTTACCGCCTTCCGCCATTTTGGAGAGTACACTCTAAAAAATGCTGGGTTAAATACAACCCAGTGCTGGGTAAAATAGGGACAAACCCAGCAATTGGGTTGTTTTGACCCAGCGGTTGGGTTACTACCCAGGAGGTTGGGTTAAACATTTAACCCAACCGCTGGGTCAAAACAACCCAATTGCTGGGTTTGTCCCTATTTTACCCAGCACTGGGTTGTATTTAACCCAGCATTTTTTAGAGTGTACCGTGACACATGCGCGCGCTTTCCCCAGAACGTAATCAACATAATCAGCATTTTTTATGTTCAGCATGTGTGCATTTTCTCGTTTTCGTTCTGGGGAAAGCACAAACTTGAGTCGTGGTACTCTACAAAATGGCAGAAGACGGGAACTCGGGGAGAAGAATTGTTGAATAAATAGTTTTTTTTTGTTTTCTTTGTGCACAAAAAGTATTCTCGTAGCTTCGCAAAATTGAAGTTGAGCCACTGATGTCACATGGACTGTTTTAACGATGTCCTTGTTACGTTTCTGGGACTGGGAACATTGCAGTTGTGTTGCTGTCTGGGTCAGAGAGCTCTCAGATTTCATCAAAAATATCTTAAATTGTGTTCCGAAGATGAACGTAGGTCTTACGGGTTTGGAACGACATGAGGGTGAGTAATTAATGACAGAATTTTCATTTTGGGGTGAACTATCCCTTTAACTAGTTTAAATAATAATAATAATAATACTACTACACACACACACACATAACATTTTTTGACAATTTATATAGATTTTTTTTTATATGAGTTTCGTTGTCTGTTGAACACAAAGGAAGATATTTTGAAGAATGTTGGTAGCTGAAAAGTTGACCATTGACTTTCATAGTAAGGAAAAAGTACTATCAATGGTCAATACCGTCAACTCATTCTTCAGAATTTCTTCTTTTATGTTCAACAGAAGAAAGAAATTCATACAGGTTTGGAACAAGGGTGAATAAATAATGTCAAGCCATCATTGATTCTGTTACGTTGCTGTGTAATACTGTGAAGCTGCTTTGAAACAATCTCTATTGTATAAAGCGCTACAAAAATAAAGGTGACTTGGCTTGGCTTGACTACAGTCAGCTAACTCACCGAGTCATTTTACAGTGTCCAGCTCACTGGAAACATTCAAAATGTCACATTTAAATGTTGGTTGCATTTAAAACTATAATCAATGCCAGTTCTTTCCTATGCACACACCACCAGCCACCCATTAACGAGACATTCAAGTATTGCTCTGCAAAATGGCCCTTTTAGTAATCAAACCAGGCAGAAGAAATCCCTCAGTCATAATGCATAAATAAAAGCTGGTCCTATAATAGTTATGGCAGATGGTTATGCAATCCTTGGAGGCCTGCTGGAGGCTTGAACAGGCTAATTATGCATTATTCATTTATTTTTGAGGGCGCCATCAACCCTTTAATGAGTCTATATTAGGAGAGCTTCTTAAATGAAAATTGTCAATCTATTATATAGCTGAAAAGGAGATATATTAATCACATTGTACCATTTCAGACAACCAAAAAAAAAAAAAAAACGTGTTTCACATTCCATCAACACAATCCAAGCACCTGGGCACCAAATGATGAGCCAACATGGGAGCCAAAAACACAAATCCACATGTGCACCTTTCAAAATTCTAAATGGCAATGATGAGAGGAGAGTGACTGTGTGTGGAAAAGCTCGATGATGCAATTCTCCGGCAGGGGCTCTTATGAAACACAGAGAGAAGATTACAGTAAGTAGGTTAGTGGAACAAGCAGAGAGCACACAGAGTGCTGCGTTCAAAGCGGCTCCCTGTTCGGCCTCCTCCTCCCATCCGTCGCTCCGTCACCGTTTCATCCCTGTCCGCTTCTCGTGTCCACCTCCAGACTTGAGGTCCTGGGGGATCTGCTTTTCTCCTTTTCTTCTTGTTGCCTCTTCTGATTCAATCTGTTTATTTCTATGCGTTCAGCAGACTGGCCTGCTGCGCCCCCTGCTACTCTCTGTCTTTCATCTCTCCTCTCATCCGCTCATCTGTCTCTCTCATGCAATAAACATCACGGCTGCAGAAGAAAGTAATCCACCCATAACATAAGAGTTTTATTCTTGATTACACACGTATGAATGATAACAGTGATACAAAAGATGTCTATTGCTACATCTTTTGCCTTCTTGTTAAGTTCTTTCGATTTCCTACATTCAACATTTCCTGTGTTCCCTCATGCGTGTTCGGTAACTAATAGCAACAGCCGTGACATTCTGACCCTAAACTACGCAAACGCAGTTAGCGAAGGGATGGGGGCAGGGCTGAGCGAACCCAATCGCTACAACAGGTTTGAGAAACAGTGAGAGAGAATATAAAAGAATACTTATGATTCATGATAGATGGATGTGAAGAATAATAAAATGTTTATAGGATGGCATCTACAACTGACATTTTACAAAAAAACAGATGTGAGGCTGCAAATAAATGGATTAAAATCTGTTACAGGTACAAAAGGTCAATGAATGCAGGAGTTGCACAGTTGGACGCCTTACAGAAATAATCTATGTTTATTCTGAAGATAGAGTTGGTAGTGTTTGCTAATGCTTTGATTTAAACAAAGCCTTAGTAAAAGTATAAAACAAACAAACAAAAAAAAATACAAGTGTAAGTTTATTTTTCTGCTCATCAATACAAAGGCAAGGTAAATACATGAGAAATTCACACTGCAATCACATAATAGATAATTAACCCTGTAAAGCCTGACATATGAAATAATTGTCAGATGTATTATTTAAAAGGTTTATTGAACTTTAGAAAACAAAAAAGAAAAAAAAAAAAAACTCTGAAAACTAAAAGTTACTTTTTGTTGAGCATCATATTTCATACATCAGGTTTCTATGGCTCATATAGTATTTGTATGGCCAAAAAGTACGACGAAATTCTGACAGCTTGTAAACCAATATAAGATACTGCATTTATAACAGTATAGCAGACTACTTACTTAAAATGCATATAAATATCAGTAATCACTCCTTATCTCCTAATAATGGGTCTTAGTAAGATGACATTGAAAAGCTCTTTACTTTTTATTATAGAGGCAAAACATAATGCAATGCAACACAATGATGATCGAAAGATGAACAAATAAGCATTACTCAAAAGCCTGATGGATCGTATTTGATACTCATATTTTAACATAATTTTTCTTAAAATCCTGTATGCTAAGTTTCTTGAATCCAGTGTGGTAGTTTTGAATGGAATGGTAGTATTTGTTAAAAACAATTGGTCCCGGTCTCAATTAAAATCATGTTGTTTTCTTTCTGAAGACATTGACCGGCTCTTTCAGTTCTGGTGGGTGGAAGCAGACCGTGAAATGAATGACGTGTCTGTTCTACTATCAAAAGTATTAAACTTGTCGAGCACCATTTGTGAGATGAATGAAACCTCAAATCATAGCTTACGTGCGCCATTACTTTTCTAAGCATTCAGACCTTCTACTTTTGCCTGATGGAAGATAAAACTGCACTTACACTGAAGAAAGAACCTCACATTTAGGAACCAAAACGTGTTGGTGGGCTGTTTTGACTTGAGCGGCCTGTAATCACCTCAGATAAAGCTGTCACTGGCACGGTATCCTTTCAAAAGATACACCTTTTTACCTTATTTACCCCATAATAATACCGTAAATGTACATATTAGTACCTAAAGTGTACATATTCTAAATGGTACATATCAGGGGCGTAGCCATCATTTCAGACGTCCCCCGCGTCCCCCGCGTAATCTACGCCCCTGGTACATATTAGCACCTTTTAAAAGGGTACCACAAGGGGTAAATTAAGTACAAAGGTGTACCTTTTGAAAAGGTACCACCCCAGTGACAACACTTGTACCTATATTTTTCAGAGAATGTTTGACCAATAATACTAATGCGTAAAAGAAAAAAAAAACAAAACACGCATTGCAACTGAGCCGTTGATGAATAGAGTGAACGGATTGATCGTAAACTCATTGTACTGGGGAACGATGGATTGATGGGTAAATCCTCAATCTCGCTGTCCCTGTAAACAAGATGGAGGTTTGAACGTTCACAGGGATTATGTTTGATCCTGTTTTCGCATGGCGCCATAATCCCGCTCCCTCCTGCCCCCCTCTATCCCTCACTCTCTCTAATCCCTCCCTATAATCCCTTGCTTTTCTACGATTTCAAAAGCGCTCTAATCTCCGCTGGTTTGAGCCCATTTATCTGATGGGACTCTAGGCAACACGCTACCTGGTCAGTTTGTCAGTGAAAACACACTCCCTCACCTCGTGTTCTCTCCTCCCTCCTTCTTCTCACCTTCCGTTCTCTCTTGTCCTGCTCTCATCTCTCCTTTTCTTTATTCCTCTCTTCCTCCTCATCGCTCATCCTCTTTGTCTCTTGGGCCACATGCAATGTACAATTTTAGTTATCTCTATCAAAATCTATTCTTTATTAAAAGATATTCTTTGGATGTTAAAATATTTCATCTTTCAGAATATTTGCCAAGAATTCCAATTATTTGCATTTAGTAGCTTTATATGAAGTTATTAAGTGGTTAGAATCCCTACTCCGATACTTTGAGCTGTGCTCATGTTTAAGTTTAAGTCTGGTTCTCATGGTTTACCCCTCGGTAGAAATTGCGGTCCGGGTGCCGGACCGAAAGGGCACTTAACATCGGTGATTAAAGGGCCCGTATCCCACCTCAATAGCAGCCAAAGTGTTTTGCAATACAATGAATACAATAAGTACATTGTACTTATTTTTAATGTACAGTAAAGTACAAGGCCACGTAATATAAAGTGGGACCCTTTGATTAGACTTACAATCTTTGCCAAGTGGGTATAAAAAAGGTTAGACTTTATTTTAAGGTGTCCTTGTTACAGTGTAATTATACATTTAAATACGGAGTAATATTAATTAACTACATGTACTTACTTTAAGGTTAGGATTAGATTTGGTTTTGAGCTACTTGCATGTAATTATGAATAATTCATTATTATAATAGTAAGTACATGTAAAGTCTAACCTTAAGGACACCTTAAAGGGTTAGTTCACCCAAACATTTAAATTAGCCCATAAATTACTCACCCTGAAGTCATCCTAGGTGTATATGACTTTCTTCTTTCAGATGAATCCAGTCGGAGTTATATTAAAAATTGTCTTTGATCTTTCAAGCTCTATCGTTGTACTCAGCGGGTGTTGCA
>NW_015546013.1:766256-772889 GCF_001515605.1 Sinocyclocheilus anshuiensis | reverse complement strand
TAATATAAATAATATAAAGTGTATATAAAATAATAATAATAATAATAATAATAATAATAATAATAATAAATTAATATATACACGTATGTATATAAAAAAAATACAAACCTTGATCTATAACACCTGAGCCATGTTGAAACCACCCAAAATGTCTGGCAACCATGCAAAACAATCCAAACATTCTATCAACTGCATAGAAAATGTAAAAAAAAAAAAAATTATTATTATTATTATTATTATTATTATTATTGATCGGAAAGGAAAAATGGTATAAGAAATCTTATTTTGATAGCAGAAATGGCCATTTCTGTTCATACCTGTAACAACGCGTCAGAGGAGTGAGGATCCATCTGCATCTTTATAAATCACAATGATTAATACAGTATGGAGGCAGCAACAGAGAAGAGGCAGAGAATTCACAGTCCAGAGAACAGTTGAGCAATCGGAACAGGCAGATTAACATTCACAAACCAGCAAACAGGCGTGAGGTCGGGGCGGGCAGATAAACAATCACAGTCCAAGTAACAGGCAGAGGGTCGAGGCAGGCGGCAAGGATCAGACACGAGAGTACAGTTCAGGTTCAATCACAGAGAAGGTAATCCACAGAAGAACGCTCAGAATTGACAACTGTAGCAAATCAAGACTTCACAATGAGAGTGTGAGTGAGCAGTGCTTAAATGCCTGTATGAGTGAGTGACTAATTGGATGCAGGTGTAGTGCAATCAGTCCCAGGTATGAAGGCTCATGGGAATTGAAGTCTGAATCAAAACAGTCAATATTCAGGTGAAGGTTCCCTCTGGTGGTGCAAGAGAGGCAGTATGGAAGCCTCACTTGTAACAATACCAGTGATATTTTTATATAATTTGTATATTATTACAGTAATTAGTGTAAGTTTTAATAACATTATTGTGCTTTTTATTAGTTCTTTTTATATTTTTCCAACTACTCTATTCTCTACTCTACTCTATTCAACTTTTTAAAATCTAATTTAAGATTTGTAACCTAATATTTATATTTTATTTTAGCTTTATTTCAATAGATGAAAACTATTTTTAATCATTTTAGTTTTAGCCAACAATACACAAAGTCATAGCAATGTAGCTTCGACACACCTTTGTGGAAAAGCTTTTAAACATGACTACGCCTATTGATTCAGACTTCACACTTGTTAAATATCAGAAACATGATGTAATTGTAATCTGCGGGCATGAACCAACCTGCCAACTACAGCCAAACCCATTTCACAACAGCTAGTTTGACCATCAAAGAACGACCTGTCCTTTACCTCAAGAACCGAACAGTCAGAAAACATCCAGACCTGCAGTTTTAAAGTGATATGAGAGGAAACACACAATTCTTCTTCCACCAGGTTACTGCAATCTTCAACAGAACTTTATAAGGGAAACATCCAAATGAGATTGGATTGTTGTAGGGCATCTATAGTATGAGTGGGATGCGGCTTTGGTCAACAAAGGTATCTGACAACAACATCTGCATTTCTTTTACCTCCACCTTTCAAAGAGAACAATACGCATGCTTCAAAAACACTAAATGACAGGAATATGAACGTCAGCGATGACAGTCACACCCATCTAGAGAAAACGAAAGAGAAAAACAAACTGAATGATAGAGTTTTGAGCCATTTGGAAAAGAACACGTATGTTACCAACAAGGTGGCAAACAAAAGCAGACACTAGTGATGTGTCTCTGATTTGTGAGGCAAATTTCCCTGCAAATGTTCCGGCTGGTGAGAGGAAGCAGATGCTTGCAGAGCCATTAAGAACACGTAGAAAGGGCAGGGATGGCGTTGCTGTGGAAACGGGTGAGAAAGCAAGCCTGTTTACCAGCGTGCCATGCCATGTGAGGCTGACCCATATAGCCGCAGGGATAGGAAGCAACACCCACCCGCCTTCTTGTTAGTGCACATGCTATAGCACACTAGCACGCTGCTCTCGTATTCTTCCATTTTCTAAAGAGCTCAAAGAGACAGATAATAGAGTTGACTAACACTCAAACCCCACTGAGAGCAAATCACAGCTGTATACTAAAACTAGCATGTTTTGTTGTGATTGACTTTACTTTCTTTCTGTTTGGGGTTCTAATGTAAAAAAAATAATAATTATAATTTCAAATTAACATTTTCTCTTCCTAGTCATATATTTATGTTCCTCTGAACTAATCAAACCCATCAGATATGGTTGAATCTTTAACCTTCTGTTGTGACACAAAATGGTGCACTTCTTGTTATTGAACTGAATCGAATCAGCTCTGAACTGACTCAAATAATGCTGGATAATGACACTATTTCCTTCTGTTGCGCTGCTTGAATTGAATTTGTTTCATAATTAATGAACTTTGCAACACTGACACAGTTATTGAAACACCTCAATACAGTATTTACCTTCTTTGGAGCTGCTTTACAGCTGAAATAGAATTTGTTTCATTTTTTTAAATGAACACTGCTATTTTCATGTTAATTAATGTGAAGCTGCAGCATCAATGTCTTGAACTTGATTCGAGCCGCAACCGGTAGCCAGTGCAAGGAGATAAAGAGAGGTGTAACATGGGCTCTTTTGGGCTCGTTGAAGACCAGTCGTACCGCTGCAATCAAACAATCTATATTGTATAAAGTGACAGTGATGGTAAAGGCTGCTTCAGTTTTGGGTCAGTTTTATTCCAGCAAAACATTGGGAAATACAATACAAGTGTTGTACTATGGTGTGCATAACAGAATATCGTAACACGTGAAAATATATTGCATTTATTCATGTGAAAATTTAAAGATGGTGTTTTATGTGCTGTGGTTGGTCAAAAGAGCCCATCTCCAAGTTTCTATGATATCTATCCTAAGTTATGGTTCAGACCTGATGCCTTTGGGTTTTTTATTTTATTTTTTGTTGTGAAGAACCTTTGAGGATGTTAAAGGATTTTCATGGAACATCAATACCAATAAAGAACCTTTATTAAGATTGTGCTAGATAAAAACTGTTATTTGGTCGCTAACAAACGTAATAGTATGATTTCCTCAACAATTTCAGGTGTAATTTACAGGTATGTCTGTATAAGATATATTTTTTATTATTTTTTATTTTATTAGAGCATGTTTTACAAGAAAATACTGTTTCAGTTTCAATTAAATTAATTTCATGCGTTCAATGAATTTCATGCGTTACTTGGCATTACTTGTAATTATATGTGAAAATTACTAGTCGGGAGGAAAAAGTATCTTAATTGCAGGTAAACGCAAAGATTCTCAGGGGAATGCAAAAGCACAAAAGCATTGAAGTATAATATTCCCTCTAATCTTAAATTCATCCATTACCATGTCTGTTTATAGACTCTATAAATTACTAATAAAATGGGAGGAAGGGAGGAAGGAAGGAAGAAAGAAAGAAAGAAAGAAAGAAAGAAAGAAAGCAGCTGGATCTAATTTCAGCCAGATAGGATGAAATAAAAGCCAAGGAAACAACACCCATGTACAGATGAACTAGAGAGATGACAAAACTCTCTCTGTTTCGTGACCTAATTTTACTGTAACACCCAACAGACCCGATTTCACCCCCTACAAAGACCACCGTGAGCTCCAAACACCCTACACTCTCTTCCTGTTTAACTCAATTAAACACATAGTTTCTGTCACTCTGATACTATATTTTCTATATTTTTTCCTGCTCACCTTCTCACCTTTTGTTCCCTCCTGTCCTTCTTTCACATAATAGCACCCCATCCTTCAGAAATCATCAGCTTTCCATTGAGCTGGTCTCCATGGCTACAGCTGTTCTACTTCCTTTTAATACCATCATTCTCACTTTCAGTTAAACAAGACACTCTCACTTTCAGTGTTTCCTCTTTCTCGCTCGCGTCTTGAGACTTCTCAAACTTCAGGAGTCATTCGGAGGTTACACAGCTTCATTTCATTATCCTCCCACTATCAGATTCCAGAAAACTGGTGAATTCTATAAACGAGAGAGAGAAGCATTGCTGAGAAACAGAGAGATCTAATGAGTCCCGGTGGTCAGAGCTTATGTAACAGCTCTCTGCGGCGTTAGTGCTAGCTTAGAATATTCACATCGCACTTGAGCTGATGCAAGAGTCCAAATCAGTATTCACAGTGAGCGGCGCATGCAGCAGGGCCACACCAGCACACAGCAGATATAGAAGTCGCCCAACACTTTCTGACAGCGAGCACTCTGTGCTTCACACCAGAGAGAGACAGAGAGAAACATTAACAGCATATTAGCAGGAAATTACACCACATATGACCATATGAGGGTGAGAAGAAAGACCGACAGAGACAGAACAAAAGACAGGCAGATAGAGTACAGTACACAGAGTAATATTTCGAACAATAGATAGAAAGACAGAACGATAGACAGAACAACAGACAGAATGATAGATAGACAGACAGACAGACAGAGACAGACGGACGGAAGGACAGACAGATGGATAGATAGAACGATAGACAGAACGATAGATAGATAGAAAGATAGAAAGATAGATAGATAGATGGATGATAGATAGACAGAATGGTAGATGGGTAGATAGACAGAATGAAAGACAGACAGATAGGCAGAAAGGTAGGTAGATAGATAGCTAGCTAGATAGATAGATAGATAGATGGACGGATGTATAGATAGAATGATAGACAGAACGATAGAACGATAGATCGAACGATAGACAGAAAGATAGAACAATAGACAGACAGACAGACGGACAGATAGATAGAACGATAGATAGATGGATAGATAGAAAGATAGATAGATGGATGGATAGATAGACAAAAATATAGACAGAATGAAAGACAGACAGATAGGCAGAAAGGTAGGTAGGTAGGCAGGTAGACAGACAGACAGACAGACAGATAGATAGATAGATAGATAGATAGATAGATAGATAGATAGATAGATAGATAGATAGAATGACAGAACGATAGATAGAAAGAACGATAGATAGATAGATAGACAGACAGACAGACAGAGAGACAAACGGATGGATAGATAGAACGATAGAATGATAGAACGATAGATAGATAGACGGGCAGACGGACGGAAGGATGTATAGATAGAATGATAGACAGAATGACAGAATGATAGATAGATAGATAGATAGATAGATAGATAGATAGATAGATAGACAGACAGACAGACAGACAGACAGACGGACGGATAGATAGAACGATAGATAGATAGAAAGATAGATAGATGAATGGATAGATAGATAGACAGAATGGTATATGGGTAGATAGACAGAAATATAGACAGAATGAAAGACAGACAGATAGGCAGAAAGGTAGGTAGACAGACAGACAGACAGACAGACAGACAGATAGATAGATAGATAGATAGAATGACAGAACGATAGATAGATAGATAGACAGACAGACAGACAGAAAGACAGACGGATGGATAGATAGAACGATAGAATGATAGACAGATAGAACGATAGATAGATAGACAGGCAGACGGACGGAAGGATGTATAGGTAGAATGATAGACAGAACGATAGATAGATAGATAGATAGATAGATAGATAGATAGATAGATAGATAGAACGATAGACAGAACGATAGATACATAGACAGACAGACAGACAGACAGACGGACGGATAGATAGAACGATAGATAGATAGAAAGATAGATAGATGGATGGATAGATAGACAGAATGGTCGATGGGTAGATAGACAGAATGAAAGACAGACAGATAGGCAGAAAGGTAGATAAGATGATAGATAGATAGATAGATAGATAGATAGATAGATAGATAGATAGATAGATAGAACATAACCAGACAGACAGACAGATAGATGACAGACAGATAGATGATAGATAGATAGGTAGATAGATGATAGATAGATAGATAGATAGATAGATAGATAGATAGATAGGTAGATAGAGAGATAGATAGATAGATAGATAGATAGATAGATAGATAGATAGATAGATAGATAGAATGGTAGATGGGTAGATAGACAGAAATATAGACAGAATGAAAGACAGACAGATAGGCAGAAAAAATTAAAAATAAAATAATGTGCATTTTCATCAACTAGTAGTTTATCTATTTTTGGTCATAAGTAAGCATGATAAACAGCAGCTAATATTCACAGCCTCATTAGCACAATGTGTGGGAATGTTATGTGTGAGCAATTGTAATGTGTGAGAAGTTAGAATAAAATGTGTCAAAATGCTACAGTTTAAAATGTGTGCAAGTTCCTCAAAAAAATTCCATTGCGTAGATACCAGCAAATAAGATGCAAAAAAAAATTAAGACTAAATGACACACCAGTGTAAAAAGGAACATGTAGAGGAAGAGATGGGTCTGAAAAAAACTCCCTGTGCAGAACTTATGCTTATCGCGCAAACCGGCCCACTTTATATTAAGTGGCCTTAACTACTATGTACTTACATCAAAAATGATGAGATACGGGTAAGGTTAGGGACAGGTTTGGTGGTATAGGTAGGTTTAAGGGTGGGTTAAGGTGTAAGGGATGGGTCAACTGTGTAATTATAAATGTAATTACAGAAATTAATTACAGATGTAATTACATGCAGGCATTTTAAAAATATAAGTACAATGTAAAAACATGTATGTACACAATAAGTGCATTGTACCAAATTATTAATTTAAATGTA
>NW_015546013.1:764832-765708 GCF_001515605.1 Sinocyclocheilus anshuiensis | reverse complement strand
TTATATATACTGAATATATATATCAAGTGGCCTTAACTACTATGTATTTACATCAAAAATAAGTACAATGTGCTTATTGTGTTTATATTGCATTGCAAAACACTTTTGCTGCTATTGAGGTGGGATACGGGTAAGGTTAGGGACAGGTTTGTTGGTATGGGTAGGTTTAAGGGTGGGTTAAGGTGTAAGGGATGGGTCAACTGTGTAATTATAAATGTAATTACAGAAATTAATTACAGATGTAATTACATGCAGGCATTTTAAAAATATAAGTACAATGTAAAAACATGTATGTACACAATAAGTGCATTGTACCAAATTATTAATTTAAATGTAAGTACATAGTTGTTAAGGCCACTTAATATAAAGTGTGTCCCACAAACCTGTCCTGGGCCGGAGCTGATGTCTTTAAGTGTCTGAAATCCTTCTTTGTATAGCTCCAGTGTTTATTAAAGTAAAAGAATACAAGACAGATCTTCCTCTAAGGAACCAAGAATCACAGCAGAGATACAGAAAAATTTGATTTGGTTGTCAGTACAAGAACAACAACATCAGAGAGAAACAAAACACTACATATTATAAATAATAAAATGGCGAGACAAGAGGATGCTGTAAATGGAAAAGTGCAGGAGGTATGAGATCATGCTACTGTATAACATGCACATGATTGGGGTTGGTAAGTTTTTTTTAATGTTCTTGAAATAAGTCTCTCATGCTTACCAATGAGCATTTAAATTATCATAAAAAAACAGTAAAATTGTGAAATATTATTGCAACCAAAATAACTATATAAATCAGTATGTTTTTCTATTTTAATATAATCTATATTTAATATATTTTAAAATATAATTTATTCCTGTGATGCAATACACACAC
>NW_015546013.1:739069-764748 GCF_001515605.1 Sinocyclocheilus anshuiensis | reverse complement strand
ACACACACACACACACACACACACACACACACACACACACACACACACACACACACACACACAAACGATAAATAAATAAAGGAATATTGCTGGATTAGTACCAGGAAGAGACCAAAAATAACAACAACAAAAAAGCAATAAAAAATCAAATAAAAGTTAAAAATCGGCTTTGGTGGGTCAATAAAGTTACTTTCCAGCTGTGCAAAATGAATGCATATATTAATACTTATATACGTCTGAAAAATGCCTCAAAAAGTAGTAACGTTTGATTGAATATTTTGATTGATTTGGGTAGGTTTATGTAGGCTACCTGATTTTCCATCATAAGTGTTCAGTTGACCTACTTCAGATGTTCCATCAAGGGGAAAAAAAGATGCCGTTCAGTATAGACCATTCCTGAAAGAGAGAAATCGGCCATCCATTTTCACCTTCTTTCACATCACAGAGTCCCCAGACTCTGACCCTGGACTGTGTTGTAATTATGGGCTGCTTTTTTCCCCAAGCACTTTTCTAAAGATGTGAAGAAAAGCTATTTTGGGAGAGAATAAAAAGAATGGTTTGGAAAAAAACTGCTCTGATTCAGTACATTCAAACTAGAATGTGGCACACGGACAAAGAAAGAAAACAGAGAGAGAAAGACCAGAGAAAGAAGCAATTTACAGTACAAAAGAAAGACACAAAGTTGTATCGTGTACGAAGTTGATGTGAATAAACCTGACTGTCATTCTTCATCCGACCAGCAGGTGCCAGTGTCCGCATTCTCACCTGTGGTATTTTAGTTTTTATTAATATCTTGAATTTGTTTTTATTTTTATATTTTGTTTTCATTTTTATTTCAGTAATTTATTGTGTGCTTTTGTCATTTTTTAAAAATATGTCTATATATAGTTTTTCATTTTTATTTCAGTTTTTTAGTTTGTTATACTAGTACATAAAGTTAAACTAAATGAATATGTCGATATAATGAAAATCGTAGAATTTAGTGCTGTGTGTGTGTTTATGTGTACGTAACCATATGCCTACACACTAAATACTCTGCACACCCTCACAACCATACACATCATGGTTTTTTTTTAACTGAGCAAGCCCCACTCATTTTGTTTTTCCATGTGTGCACATTTCACAATAGCATTTTTTCCAGTAAACATTATAACACCATATATTTATGGCACGCCATGTAAAAACTGCATATTATCAATGCTGTAAATGGAAATCTGTAGACAGCAGTGAGGATCTGGTTAATCTGTTCTGACACCTTACAGCACCTTCAATGTCAAAAGTTCAATCAGAATCCACATCAATGAGGTGAGATCATTCAGCATCAGCAGAGGAAAGACGCAGGCTGTCAGGTCATGAAACAGACAGCCTACGCATTTCAGTTCTTTAAACGTAGCACTTGTCACAGCATCGAGAACTGCACTGCTGACAGACTCACGGGCTTTTTTGAGAGAAGAACAAGCTATAAATCATGGTGAGTTGTACTTGTTGCCAATCAGGGAAATGAAGGAATAACTGGAAGTTAAAAACAAAATAGATTATTCAAGTAGCAGTCAAGCTTCTTTGATTAACATGACAACTTATGGTATTTAAGGCAATGAGTTTAAATGCAAGGGATTACGGAAGAGTTTACAGAAGTCATGCTGATTCACTGTAACCTCTAGCATTTTTGTTAATAACATATAATTCATATTCATGGTCATTTCAATGACAAATATATTTATATAGCACCTTTAGAAACAAATGTAAAATTAATGAAGTATTTTACAACAATAAAAATGAGCTAAATACATTAATAATAAAATAAAATCATAGTAAACAGAAAGAGTAAATGCTAAAATCATAGCAAATTCTCTACAAAGGTAATATTTGTAATTATACTGCCTGCAACAGGAATATACTGGCACTTTTTATTATTATAAATGTGAGAGCATTAAAAACTGTACGTTTTACATGTTATGATTTTGTATTTAGAGCTTTAAAGCATGTATCTAAACTGCATATAAAAATATTTTGTCATATTTGATGTATTTTATTTAATCAACTTCTTATTCCTTACAAACCTATTGTTTGTTAAAGCATTGCGTGTAACCTCAAAATGCTACACTTCCTGTTCTCATCTACGTATTTAAAGTTACATGACTGATTTCAAACCACAGTGTGGTTTTTTTTTTTTTTTTACAGCAAGCTGCATGTTAAACTATGCTTATCTGCACGTACACTCTCTATAATCTGCATACAGTACAGTGGCCAAGTAAGTATTTATAAACTTAAAGGGGTCATACGATGTTGCTAAAAAAACATTGTTTTGTGTATTTGGTGTAATGAAATGTGTTTATCATTAAGTTTCAAAAAACACATTCTTTTCCACACACTGTACATTATTGTTTCTCCTCTATGCCCCACCTTATTTGGGCGGCGTTATGCAAATATTCCCACATCGTGATGTAGATATGTGGAGGCTTGTTAGAATGAGCCGTTTTAGGTAGGCGTGGCTGACTCTTAACTTTTATAAAGAATATCTCTTTGGATTTGAGACTTTAGTCTTTGCAACTTTACAGATCTTCTTTATGCACCAAGGGCTTGTAACACTCCAAAGAGAAAGGAAAAATTGAAATCGCATCATATGACCCCTTTAAGCTACATTTAAAAATGTGTCAATATCATTGCATTAGATAAAATATAAAACCATGTGGTATCTATTCTACACAAAGCACATTTTCCAAGGTAAATAACTGACAAAAAAAGTAGTATGTTCTTTAAATGATAAAATAATAGATAGATAATACACTTCCTGGTTGTGAAAGGTCAGTGGAACTTGCTCATGATGAAACACAAACCACTTCTAACTTCATGAGAACTGACTTCATACAGCCACCAAAAACCACCACAACTAAAAGATAATGAACAAATTAATTCTGAGAAAAGCTGCTGCAGCATTTGCCTGACACTTGGTTTGATATTTTGTTATCTAATTCAAAAAGGAGCAAAACTAACTCCGAAAAGTGAAGTTAGTGTAGAAAAACAGGCTATCCTGCAGCATCTGAGCTCATGCATTTGAATATTTTGCATGTAATGATGACATTCAGATATTTTAAGAGCAGTTTGGGTGCCCAAACCTCATTGTGACGTCTTCAAAATTGTGAAACCTCTGCAAGCAACTTTCTCACTTAACTGACCACTAACCCTTTGTGCACTATCATTGGCTCTCGTCTAGGTTGAATATAACTGCAGGCCAATGTTGAACCACACAGACAAAGTGCTCAGTTACTTTGAACGTGTGGCCTACACACCTGTCTTCATAGTGGGCCTTTTCTTCAACGTCACGGCTCTGTGTATCTTCTGCCGCCTCAAGCGCTGGACAGACACGCACATCTACATGTTCAATCTACTGGTGGCCGATTTCCTAGCCATTATTTTCCTACCTTTCAGGATACTGGAAGCCTTTTGCCCCATTAAGCCCAGCGAACTGTGTACATTCTTACTGTGCACCCAATACTCCAACATGTACAGCAGCATCTTCACCATTACAGCCATCAGCATTCACCGATTTATAGCCGTCAGGTTTCCATTTCTGACCAAAGCACTGGCCTCCAAAAGTAAGATGATCGCCACTTCAACGTGCATCTTCATCTGGACGATCATAGTGGTCATCTGTGCTTGTAACTATGAAGACCTTAACCCAGACAAATTACAGAACTGCTATGACCGGAAACTGACAAAAAAGCTCAAACAACACTTTTTCTTGCTTTTACAGATTTTAGGTTATCTTATTCCAGTGCTCATCGTCATACTTTGCTCCACACAAGCCATCTATATCCTGATCAGATCCCTTAAGCATGTCCAAGGCAGGGAAAAAGTGGAAAGGAAAAACATTGCAGCTATCATCAACGCGAACATGTTCACATTCATAGTTTGCTTTACACCCGTTCATATTGGTCTTTTGTTGCAATATGTAGTATCAGATGATTCAGGTAAAGACTTTGTGCACGTGTTTCTTGATGTGGCCGAGTGGATAGCTACTACCAACTGCTGTCTGGAT
This sequence comes from Sinocyclocheilus anshuiensis, assembly GCF_001515605.1. Lineage (NCBI taxonomy): Eukaryota > Metazoa > Chordata > Actinopteri > Cypriniformes > Cyprinidae > Sinocyclocheilus > Sinocyclocheilus anshuiensis. Next base: position 760,709 of record NW_015546013.1, on the reverse strand, counting down.
TCGATTGGCTATTACTTTCTGCTGAAAAGAGTTAATAAAAGGGACAATCGTTCATACTGAATGTAAAAAGTCAGCTAAATTGATCTAGATTAGATTGAGGCAGATCCCCGTCATATGGGAGGAACACAGTATAACAAAGCTTGGTCTACAACTGACAACATTGGTGTTATCATGGTTACAAGATTTGATGGAAATACCATAATATTCTTTAAAGTACAATTTAAATACTTTGTTGCACGAATAAGATAATCGCATAAGTATGCTACTATGGCACCACCAGAGTGTGTTCCTGCTTTGACTGTTACTTTCAGAAAAAATATATTTATTTTTTGTATGCAATTTTTTGTTGTAATACATTTTTTTCATGAAGAAGTAACATGCCTATATGAAGGAATTCAATAATACTGATTAAATAAAATAATTATATTATATTATATTATATAAAGCTTAACTGATTTTATCCAGTGACTTTGATCACATGCAATTTTTATCTGAGCAACATTATATAGTAATAGTAGCTAATAAATCATATAATTTAAATTATAATATACATTTTTTATATATATATATTTATACATTGTATTATTTTATGTTTATGTAATCAGATTCCAAAAATTAAGTACTTGTAATAATATTAAATTATTTTAAATACTCGTAACCAGACTACAGTTACTTATTTATTGAATGCATGATTAATTATTATTCACACAATAGCAATAAATTATTCAGTTTTCATCTTTTTCATCTTTTAAATGTTCCTTTCTAAAATAACCTACTGCTTCTATGCGTTCAGAAAGTCTTCCAATTTTGTGGACATTCACATTATTTCTTATTTTTATGCAATGCAGGCATTCCCAAACTTTTTTTGGTCATCTGCACTTGTTTTCACCTAATATATTTACTTGAAGTACCCTGAGATTTTAAAATAAATATCTGAATAATTATGACATTTGCATGTTCACGGTTCTCTGTTGGTTACTGGTCACACTACAGTACGTAATATATTTACTTGAAGTACCCTGAGATTTTAAAATAAATATTTGAATAATTATCACATTTGCATGTTCACGGTTCTCTGTTGGTTACTGGTCACACTACAGTACATGCCGGTAAACAAATCATTTTTTGTAAGTGTTTTATTTTGATTGATGCTATTCTAAAATGTTAGAATACATTTTTAATTTTCAATTTTTATGATTTAATGAATTATTATCTTTTCATTAAACTCATGAAGCCCCTGCAGTTAATTTACAAACCCCCAGTCTGGGAAACCTTGAAGTAACATAATGTTAAATGCACTTCATGTTATTAATTACAACGAAAGGAATATATTTTCTTACTCTTTGTATTTTTTATATCAGTATGGTATGAGATTATCCTATTTAAATCAATGTGATAAAGAAGTTAGGTTAAAAAATAATCAAAAAGTAGTCTGATTACATTACCTAAAATGTGTAATGTAATGGATTACATTACTAACTACAATTGTTGTCAGAGCAGTTTGCACTGTTTGTCATGTAAGGTTAAACTGCCCTCTAGTGGTCATTCAGTGTATTTGTCACATGCGTTGTCTCTGCAGTCTCGTGCACACCCAGTAGACAGCAAAAGCATTTGGCACGTGGCAGTATGTATAGGGATTATATGATCACATGAACTGAAAATTGCCAGTGTTAAATACCTCATCAGGTCTAGGGAGTACTAAGACATCATCCATATTATTAGTAATACGTTTTTCCCCCGTCATGTTACCATACAATGTAGGCCTAACGTTGTATTTCTTTTTGTTTATACAGTATCATAGTAAAACCATAATTGTTGTCAGAGCAGTTTGCACTGTTTGTCATGTAAGGTTAAACTGCCCTCTAGTGGTCATTCAGTGTATTTGTCACATGCGTTGTCTCTGCAGTCTCGTGCACACCCAGTAGACAGCAAAAGCATTTGGCACGTGGCAGTATGTATAGGGATTATATGATCACATGAACTGAAAATTGCCAGTGTTAAATACCTCATCAGGTCTAGGGAGTACTAAGACATCATCCATATTATTAGTAATACGTTTTTTCCCCCGTCATGTTACCATACAATGTAGGCCTAACGTTGTATTTCTTGTTGTTTATACAGTATCATAGTAAAACCATAGTATGAAGAACCTTTATCAAAGTATAAATCAAAGTACTTTTGTATTACTACTATCTGATAGCATCTCTGCAGGTTTTGCGACCGAGATAGACAGTCATAGTGAGAGAAAATGTTGCACTATTTTGATGTTCTTCTCATTTTATCATAATTGCGGCATTTAAAAAAAAAGATGGATAATTAGAAAAAAAGAAAGAAAACTACACATCAGGTCGTACACGCAATGTAACGTTTCTGGTACAAACTATTACACCTTTGACTTATTTTTAGTTTTAAAAGCCATTAAGAAGCAAAGGACATGAATGAGTCGAATTAAACTGCATTGATGCTAAGTGCCTGATGTAATTGATATGTTGATGTGTCTAATTAACTTCCAAGTAATGATCCTTCAAAACAACATCACTCTAGTCTTCAGATTTCACAGAAGTTGTCATGGTGACATGGTTCTCCATAGCAACACAGAGATGCTGTGTGAAATTTCAATGTACATGCGTTCAGTGAAACGCCATCTACTGGACGGTGCCGTGCAAATGAAGGAAACAACAACCTTTCCACTTGATGAACATGCATAGAAAATATTAGTTGGATATATGCTCTAGTCATACTCATTCTAACGTTTTAATAACAACGACTAACAAACAGTTAAAGGTAGCCATTGAAGGACTAAGAGAGTTTACAGTAGGCCAAAATGTCAAAAATTCATTTGTATATATTTTTAACTATCTTTGATACCAAATGTGATAGTTTTATCAGCAGAATGGAATAAGACAAACAAACTAAAACCACAAAGCATCACTGAATGCAGTCAAATACATGGCTAATACTTACTAGTGTTTGTGCTGTTGTTTTCCCTCCAAAATGATGTCACTTCCTGGAGGATGAAGCCATTGAGGAACTGGCTTTTGTTAAAGGGTTTGTACAAAAGACTAACAGGATGGAAAGTGATAACATGGAATATCCTAATAATCCTAAAAATTGTATACCAGTTAAAACAATATCTCAAGAAAACATGTTTTGTCTAAAAAATAATTGCATATTACTGAATAATTGGTCTGTTTTGATTTAGAAATACATTGAGACGAGATAAAAATGGCAACATCTGCTTAGACCAAAGTAGTCAAATTATTTAAAATTTGTTCCAATGTTTAATTAATGGTGCATGTATAAAAGAATCACAAAATGTTAGTATGCAATATTTCGGAGTGCAATAATTTTCAGTGTTTTGATTTAGAAATGCATCGAGACGTGACAAAAATCTGCCCAGACTAGTGAAATTATTTAATTTCTGCTCCTATGTTCAGTTAATTCTGATGTAGTGAAAAATGTAATTGAACTAATATGATTTCCATCTTTTAAAATGGTCAATTAAATATTTTATTTAAATTGAGACATATATAATGAGTACAATGACATTTTTTTGCATGGCTTAAAGTGATGTACTACTTTGATTAAACAATTATTAATATAGGCTCTTATTTGATTAAAATGTTATTTTTAAAAGATAATTCATTACATGCTAACTTTCTGCTGGTAGAAACAGTCTCTGATGTAAGGTTAAGGTTAATAGTTGACCTATATGTATATAGCATAGTGACTTACGGTAGCTACAGTAGTAAAAGTCTGTTTTATAATTAACGATATAATATCTTGGGCAACTGGCACCTATTTAACTCTTTATAGTGAACCTTTCTGCAAAATGGTAGCATACTCAGAAAAAAGGTACAAAAGCGGTCACTGGGTTTGTACCTTTAAAAAAGTACTAGTTTGTACAATTTAGGTATTATTATGTATATTAATAAGGTACTAAATTGCACCCTTTAAGGGAAAATAAGGTACAAAAACACGTACTGCCCCAGTGACAGCTTTTGTACATTTTTTACTTAAAAAAAGACAAAGGTCAAACAATCAAATGTGTTTATTAGAATGATAAAATCTCCATGTTGATTTACGTCTGAAAATAAGTGTGTGCTCCAGTACTGAATCGTGTGTGTTCATGTGTGAAACTGGGTGTATATGTGTGTATTTCTATACATGTGAGATTATTTAAAAACCAACAAACGAACAAAACAATTTTCACTGGATACCACCCCTGGACTTCTATACACAGGGACATTACATCATCGCCAGCGGAGGGGTGGAAATCAGGATTTGAGCTATGTACAGAGCAGCTGAGTCTACATAAACAGCTCAACATAACACTGATTCAGTCTTACACACAGCCCTTCACGCCGAAGGCAAATCTGTGTCGCCATATACACTTTCGTACAAAATGCCAGATATCAAGAGATCCAAGAATCCCGCTTCAACATTTGCAAAGTCTGTAACAACCAATAAATGTGATAATATGTGGAACAAAAAAGCAATGAAACATCGTGGAAAAAGTCAAACACACATTGTTGGCCTTGATTATTTTACAATATTGTGCTTGTTGCAGCATGATCGGAGATAAAGACACTGGGTTATGACAGCAAGTGCTTATGGGAAAAATCACTTGAATACATTCACAGCACATTCAACACTTTGCTTTGACAATAATAGACCAGAATTAATACAGATGGCACTGTGTGAAAAAATCAATGTCACTCAACATCACTTTTTTTGCAGTTAGGCATAAAAACACACCAGAAATCATCCGAACAACAGGAAAATATTGTGAAGGGCAAAATCATGGACATTTAAATAGGGTGACCATACGTGCCATTTTCCCAGGACGCGTCCTGGCCAGGATTTCTATGTTGCCTAAAATATCTAGGTTTTGGCTTTGTTTGCGTGTGCAGACCGATCGGTGTATGACATCAAAGTACCATACAGACGGTTATGCTTTCGAAACGCTCTCGAGGTACTTTGATGTCAAACACTGATTGGTATTTCTGAGCCGCACTGCTTTTAAGTCGAACACACCTAATATGTACGCGTAATATTGCATCGCTTTGACCGTAGATCCCACAATGCTTGCATGTTATTGGTCAAACTACTTTTCGATCATTACCTTCAGCAAGCATGAAAACAGGAAAACAAAGCCAAAACAAATCCTGGCCAGGACGCGTCCTGTGAAAATGGCACGTATGGTCACCCTAATTTAAAGCCATTTTAGTTTACAACATGGGACTTCTTTCTAGAAAGAAAATTAGCTTCAGGCACTGAATTTTCAAGTTAATGTCTGGACACTTGTATCTTTTTATTGAAGGCAGTTTGTGTGTGTGTTTCTTGAGGTTTGAAAGAGATAGTCAGGAATTATACTGGGAACTATACTTGGCCTACTATTTTCTCAAGAAAATACAAGCAGTGGTTTTCCAGGCAAAACACGCTTCTACAGTACTAGCATGTTGCTATGTGGTAGCTTTCTAGCTTTTCTCTTTCAGGAGAAAACAATCCCTGTTTTATCATCCACCAGGCAAGAAACTAAACTCTGATCACTTAGAAAAGTAAAAGCACACCTCAATAAACTGATCAATTTGAGGTATCAATAGCGCAAATAGAGTGCGACAAGTCATACTTGTTTTGGCGTCTTCGTAGCTTATTAGCAAACTTAGCGATTCCGTGTTCTGTTGGCAAACACTTATGAAGATGGATATGGCACAGTTTCTTTTGAAGATTGTGAATTTGAACACTTGAAAACTTTGAGATGTTTGCTGAAAGTATATGATATCGTCCTGACGATGCTTCTTTCTTCACATATGGCTAGCGTATTAGCATATAACGCATTTGCTACTTCCTGCATTTGATTACTTGCTTTAGAGTCCTTGACCTACAGGTAAGCAGCTATATCCATGCATTTCCTGCCTACCGGGATCTATTTCCTGTGTTCTGGATCCTATTTCCTGCCTGGTGTATCTTCAATGCTGAAGAGAGGAGACCTAAATACATACACACAGTAATTTAAACTCATAAACACACACAGGCACACACACAGTGCAATCAACCATGACTCTCCTTTCAGCTGGATTTATGAGCTAATCAATGTTCAACCGACCGTTGCACACAACTGCAAGCGTGTGTGTTTTCTGAGAGCATCAGCAATGGCGTGATCATGCTCTCTAGGATAGAGGAGTATGCTTAAGTGATACGTGTAGCACGTGCTTTTAATAAGAGACATCTTGCAGGTGCATGAGAACCATTATTAAGTGCATTCCTGTGTACTAAGGAATCTCAATGCGAGAACTAAAAGGACTGCAAAGTCAAGAGATGTCATGTGACTTAAAGCCAGTTACGTTATTGGGTGTGTGTTTGTGTGTGAAGTAACCAATCATTTTGCTTGTCATATCCATCATAATACACTTGCCCTCCTTTTTGTATTATGATGGATATGACAAGCAAAATGATTGGTTACTTCACACACAAACACACACCCAATAACGTAACTGGCTTTAAGTCACATGACATCTCTTGACTTTGCAGTCCTTTTAGTTCTCGCATTGAGATTCCTTTTCTCTGGGTTTCCATTCTCGTTTGCTCTCCTTCAGAGTCCAGGAGAAACAAAAGGTCAAATGGCATCTTTAGGAAGAAGAGTCCAAAGGTCCTCAAGACAGAGTCTGTCTTTCTCTGTCTCTAATTGTGTCTTTTTAGAAAACAGCGGGTGTTTTTACCTCAGTTCTCTGTTCCATGTTACATTTTACATATTGTGTAAAAAAATTCACTGTACAAAAAAGGAAGAAACAAAAGAAAAAGACAAAAAAGACTTGGAATCCAGTGTGTTCAGAAGTTCTCAGAGAGCTTCGTTTCTCTGATAAAACTCACAGAGCTACACAGAACACAGAAATTCACGTGGTTGAGGCCATGAAACTCATCCAACCAAAGTTTTCTCTCTCTGTCTCTCTCTCTTGTGAAGTCTGAATTCAAGGCTGAGGTAATACTGAGGTGAAGGCCTCAGATCACTCTACAGAGAACAAAGTAATAAAACACAAAAGATCTCCAAGCATACAACAGAAAAATCTCGTGTTTTCTCTTCATACATTCTGGTCAAAATAATGCATCAATGCAACTGGCGTACTGTGAATCTTGCAAAGCGAACCATGAGACGGGGCCCCGCCCACATGTAGTGATGTCACACACACAAGCGTTTATAATGGAAAAAGTGCTGCTGATGGAGACAGAAAGTGTTGTTATTTTGGCTACTGTGGCCCTTTCTGCAATTTGCTTCTGTTTATTCTCCCGTTTAATATGCTGAAATAGATTCAGTTCATCTTTCTATGAATCAGGGGTGTACTACTCAAGTTCGTCTTAAGCCAAGACCATATATTCAGCATTTGTACTCGGGCTTGAATGAGCTGGTCTCGATCAGTCATAGAAAATATGCTCATGGACATGGACTTTAGTCTGAGTCCAGTATTGTAGGACTCAAGTACTATAACACTGCTATGTATGTTATGGAGAAAATGTAAATTTTTATGAGCTACAAGAAGTTAGAAGCAATCAATAATCACTGTGATGTGAAAGGGAGAGGAAGCGATTCAGTAGTACAAGTTCTTTCCAAATCTTTCCTTTCGACCAATTAACCTGTCCAAATATGCTCCTACAACATTTACACTGATGTAAATGGGGTGTCCTGTACGCCGATAATCACAGCACTTTGTTTAGAGTTTGGTATCGACCAGAAAACAACAACCACCGTTGACCACTGAGTCATTACTCCAAGAAACTGTTGGGTTCTTCCTCTTATTTGGAGTTAACAATTGTCCCAAATGAAATGCTGTCGTTATATCAAACTTACAAATCTGCTGAAAGGGTAACCTGCTAAAGAGAGTCAAGGTCTGAACAGATTCAGGGATAGATAGTCTTCAAGATGTCTACCCTTCTTTCCTCCATAGTAAGAATGAGAGCTACAGGGAAAAGCACATCTCTGTCTACATATTTGTGTGATTGTGAGTGATAAATAGAGAGAAGAAAGAGGTGTTTCCAGTAGGAATGGCTGCTCTTCTTGTAGGCAGTGAGGTCCAGTTTTGGCTTTTCCTCATGCAAGCAGTTCCAGACAAATGAGGAAAAGGATGACAAGCAGGTGAGGAAAGAAACAGAGCGAGAGACACAGAGAGCTGCTGTGATTGGCCAGGTTTTGCTCCGCAGTCCACATGAAGTTTCAGCCGCTCACGTTTCTACAATTTCCCACTCCTCGCATCTTGGTTCCTTTCTGTTCACTGGCCTGTTGGTGTCCGATCGCTCCCTCCCTTCCCAAGCAGGTGGCTGAAGTCCGCCAGGTCGATGAGCCCCCGGGACCCATGGAGCATGGAGCGCGTCAGTCCTGCAGGATGCTGCGAGGCCGGGGTGAAGTGGTGGCCCGTTGGAGGTATGCCATGACTGCTGAAGATGTAGCCTTCGTGGGTCCAGCGAAGAGGCTCTCCGCTGTACTCTATCTGGGTGCTGGGTGCTGACACCACTCTCCGCCGGTCAGGGGAGTCTTGGGGTGTCATGGGGTAGTTGTATTCACCTGCCGACTTGCGAAGAAGAGTGCCTGGGCGTATTCCCTCATCCCGGTACTTGGAGAGAGAGACGTAGCGTTGGCGGTCGATACCGGTTTCAATGGCTTCCTCATGGCGTCGACCAGATCCTTGCAGGAGTTTAGAGCTGAGAAACAAGGTGGATGGTGGAGGTGGACACTGGGTTCCCACTGAGCTCAAGAAGGTCTGGCTTTGGTCCCAACTGGATCCGGAATCAGACAGGCGTAGCCCACGTTTCTGCTGCAGGGGAGTTTGCTCGGGTGTGGGAAGCAGACCTGGATCCAAGTCGCCCGCTTTGACCCAACCATTCGGCATTACGAAGAGCGTCTCACCTTGTGAACGTGGTCGGTCCGTGCCGCTGTGCCGGGATACACTCATCACAGAGCCGCTCCTGCTTTGTCCCATCATGCACCGTTCCTTCTCGTTCTTCCGCTGACTACTGGACGAAGGAGTGTTGCTGTGCGCACGGTGGCGGTGTTTTTGACTCATGATCCAGCACACTGCCAGGCCTGATAGCGCTGCACCGGTGGAGAAAGCGGAAACTGCAGCGACAACCAGCAGGTTCAAAGTAACAAGACTTTCGGGCTCGTCCATAAAACTCTCACGTAACAGACCTGCAAAAAGAGAGCAAATATGTTACAATCCAAAAACAACAACGAACTTGGGGCCAGTTTTACTAACAGCTTGTGCCAGCGCAAACCTTCTTTTGGCGTTAAAATATTACTGTCAGGATTTACTAAAGACGCGCAGTGAAGAATTAGAGCTGAAAAGGCGTGGACAGTTATTTTTGCGCATGACCTTATTTAATATGCATGGAGTTTCCCTTTCAGATGCAAAATTTATTTAGGAATAGAGTATTCAAATGACTCACGCAACGTGATTTACTAACATTTGTGCTCGTCAATATTTGGTATTTGCGCCATTATTTAACACCCCAAAAAGCACGTCTTAAACTATATTGCGCTTGAAATGGCTGTAATAGTTGTTGCTAGGGGGAGGCACCACAGAAAACAGAGAGCTCGTGGTAGAAGGGAGAGGATTTTTTTCACACGTATTAATTTATTTGGAATGCCAGAAGAGCACATTATCCGAACATATCATTTGCCAAGCCATGCTATTTTTAATTTGCTTCAGGAAATAAAAGACGACTTGGAACCCTCAACTAGGAGTCACGCAATACCAGGTCTATCAAAAATTCTTGCAACCCTTCATTTTTTTGACCTCCGGTTCTTTTCAACGTACTGTACTGTACTGTACTTATTTCTTTATTCTTTATTTGCGACTACGCTAATTTGCGCTGCGCTTGGTATATTGCGTTGGTCGATACGTAAATGAGATGTTGCGTCTGTGTTATTTAATTTGCATATTGTTAGTAAACCACCCGCAGAAATTTCCACGCCCATAGGTGCTGTTTCAGAATTGTGCCTTGGCGCTAATTTGTCCTGTTTAGTAAAACTGGCCCTTGAAGGCCAAAATGCAGTTTTGGGACTACTAAAAACCACTGTAACATCTACAACTATTGACACGATTAAGCTCAGGAGGAATAATCATTTAAAAACTGACACTTGAATGGCTTACAAAAGCATCAAAGAAGCTCCTCATCACTTATGAAGGGGTGTGCAATTGATCTATTGAGTTTCTGTACATTACAGCCCCAGCAATCGATCAGAAAACAAGAGACTGTTGACTACAGTCGCTCCTAATTTAGTGAACTTGATACAGCGTGTGTTTCAGTAGGCTAAGGCTGTGACCTTCCAGAGATGGAATATGACCTTAGAAACCTTGCACTTAAAAGTCCTGCCTCAAGAACCATGAACATGCAAACGCCACTGTCAATCACTGACCATGGGCAACCTGTGCAATTGAGATTCATACTGGAAATGTGAGTAGATGTAAGAACTAAATGGGTCTAAAGAGATCATTCGATAAATTCAAAGACCGCAGCAGTTTTTGGAGTTGATGACTCATGCTTTTCATACTCTGCTTTCTAATCGTTTCTCCTGGAATTGGCGTTTGTGTAATCCTGGCCTTTCTCTTTCTTTCTTTTAACAGCATTTCTTGTACTCTTTCTTCTGCTGTTCCCTGTGAGATGTCCTTGGTTTTAACTTACTTCTTTTCCTCTATTCTATCTATCTCTATTCTATCTCCTCTCTTGGCTTTCTTCTCACTGACTATCTCTCCTCTAGCGGTTCCGTTTATGTGTGGGCTGTTAGCAGTCTCAGAAATGAGAAGCTGTCAGACTCTGCGTCTACTTCGGTATCCAAACTAGTAAATGTCTTGACAGTAAGAGGACTTTTAAAAGAATAGTTCACCAAAATAGGAAAATTCTGTCATCATTTACTCACCCACACGTCAGTCCGAATGATTTTCCTTCTACTGTAGGCCACAAAAGGAGACAAACTGGTTTGGAATGACACGAAAGGGAATAAATGATCATTTTTGGGTGAACTGTTCATTGTTTGGTCACTCACTCTTTCAGTTTATAAATGAATATTTTGTGCAGCCCTTCAAAGAATACTATGGTGCTGCCATTGTGGTAGTGTCCAGAATTCCTTTTCTGTTTTCTGCCATTAAAACTGTTCTAGTCTCAGCTGGGAATCGCAGCTCTCATTGCATTTGTTCATTGTAACAGCAGGAGTCTGCTGCACACAACACACTCAACAATTGAACCCTTTTCTTAATATTTTGTTTCCTGTGAACATTCCTAAAGACTAAAATACTGCTACAAGATTGCTTGTAATGTGTGTGTGTGTGTGACCATTGATAGATTTCTCATATATCTTTGTATTATTTGTATTTGTAGCATATTTTCAGCTGAAAATTAAGCATTGCCATAACAGGAATAAATTATATTTTAAAATACATTAAAATAGAAAACAATCATTTTAATAATAAGTGAACAAAAATAAAAAATTTGCTTCAGGAAATAAAAGACGACTTGGAACCCTCAACTAGGAGTCACGCAATACCAGGTCTATCAAAAATTCTTGCAACCCTTCATTTTTTTGACCTCCGGTTCTTTTCAACGTACTGTACTGTACTGTACTTATTTCTTTATTCTTTATTTGCGACTACGCTAATTTGCGCTGCGCTTGGTATATTGCGTTGGTCGATACGTAAATGAGATGTTGCGTCTGTGTTATTTAATTTGCATATTGTTAGTAAACCACCCGCAGAAATTTCCACGCCCATAGGTGCTGTTTCAGAATTGTGCCTTGGCGCTAATTTGTCCTGTTTAGTAAAACTGGCCCTTGAAGGCCAAAATGCAGTTTTGGGACTACTAAAAACCACTGTAACATCTACAACTATTGACACGATTAAGCTCAGGAGGAATAATCATTTAAAAACTGACACTTGAATGGCTTACAAAAGCATCAAAGAAGCTCCTCATCACTTATGAAGGGGTGTGCAATTGATCTATTGAGTTTCTGTACATTACAGCCCCAGCAATCGATCAGAAAACAAGAGACTGTTGACTACAGTCGCTCCTAATTTAGTGAACTTGATACAGCGTGTGTTTCAGTAGGCTAAGGCTGTGACCTTCCAGAGATGGAATATGACCTTAGAAACCTTGCACTTAAAAGTCCTGCCTCAAGAACCATGAACATGCAAACGCCACTGTCAATCACTGACCATGGGCAACCTGTGCAATTGAGATTCATACTGGAAATGTGAGTAGATGTAAGAACTAAATGGGTCTAAAGAGATCATTCGATAAATTCAAAGACCGCAGCAGTTTTTGGAGTTGATGACTCATGCTTTTCATACTCTGCTTTCTAATCGTTTCTCCTGGAATTGGCGTTTGTGTAATCCTGGCCTTTCTCTTTCTTTCTTTTAACAGCATTTCTTGTACTCTTTCTTCTGCTGTTCCCTGTGAGATGTCCTTGGTTTTAACTTACTTCTTTTCCTCTATTCTATCTATCTCTATTCTATCTCCTCTCTTGGCTTTCTTCTCACTGACTATCTCTCCTCTAGCGGTTCCGTTTATGTGTGGGCTGTTAGCAGTCTCAGAAATGAGAAGCTGTCAGACTCTGCGTCTACTTCGGTATCCAAACTAGTAAATGTCTTGACAGTAAGAGGACTTTTAAAAGAATAGTTCACCAAAATAGGAAAATTCTGTCATCATTTACTCACCCACACGTCAGTCCGAATGATTTTCCTTCTACTGTAGGCCACAAAAGGAGACAAACTGGTTTGGAATGACACGAAAGGGAATAAATGATCATTTTTGGGTGAACTGTTCATTGTTTGGTCACTCACTCTTTCAGTTTATAAATGAATATTTTGTGCAGCCCTTCAAAGAATACTATGGTGCTGCCATTGTGGTAGTGTCCAGAATTCCTTTTCTGTTTTCTGCCATTAAAACTGTTCTAGTCTCAGCTGGGAATCGCAGCTCTCATTGCATTTGTTCATTGTAACAGCAGGAGTCTGCTGCACACAACACACTCAACAATTGAACCCTTTTCTTAATATTTTGTTTCCTGTGAACATTCCTAAAGACTAAAATACTGCTACAAGATTGCTTGTAATGTGTGTGTGTGTGTGACCATTGATAGATTTCTCATATATCTTTGTATTATTTGTATTTGTAGCATATTTTCAGCTGAAAATTAAGCATTGCCATAACAGGAATAAATTATATTTTAAAATACATTAAAATAGAAAACAATCATTTTAATAATAAGTGAACAAAAATAAAATAAAAACTACAATAATATTTCATAATACCACTGTTTTACTGTATTTTTTATCAAATAAATACAGTCTTGGTGAGCATAAGATACCTCTTTCAACTGTACTGTAAATTGTTAAAGCAAAATGTTAAATGTTAAAGCAAATTAGTATACGTATTTATGCAATACTGACAAGACAAAGAGAAAACAACTTGGCTTGGCTGGATAACTTTAATAGCTTTAAAACGTCATCTAAAATGAACATTAACATGACTACATGGCTAATTTTAATGTACTTGCCTGCTTCTGTCAAACTAAAGCAGCATCAAACAGAGTGATTTCAAACAAGCTCTGAACAAACTCGTTTTTTTCTCTCTCTCTTGGTTCTGATCTTTTTTTGGCATTCAGTGTTTCACTCGTCTCAGGCTCTTTAAAATATGACTGAACTTCTGTGTGATGGATGGAGTGAGCGAGGACAGAAGAAGACAAGCGTTTGATGTAGATGAGAGGACGGCTGACCGGCGAGTTTAATGAGCCTGTGACTCTGCTTCATATATCCCAAAACCAAATCATATTAGACTGGCCAGACGGTGGCCATTTTACAGACGCATTTCTATGGGCTCATTATATTATGAATGTGCCTACATTTCTTTTCAAGGATCCTTTTAATTAGTTCCCATTTGCCTCTTGACGTTAGGGTTCATTTTGTTCTCCATGTTAATTCCATCCCTCCCTTTCCTCTGTCTGTAAATACATCCTTCAGCCTCCAGCTTTATGCTGAATGTTAAAGTGAGTAAACACACTCTCACTGTACAGTATACAAGGTTTTTCTGAGGTTTAGAAATCTCTCTGGCTATATTCATACAACCATATTTAACATAACATTGTGACAAGTGTATTGCACATATAACAGCAAACATGAGAGGGTTGAGTACTGTGTATGACCACAGTCAATTCTCTTTGATAATTCACAATAGCCTTGACTTGTTCCTGCTGCAAAGACCAACATTTCCGGCTGGTTTATGCTGGCTAATACTAGTTTAGTGCTGGTCTCCTGGACTTTGCTGGGTAAGGTGGTTAAGGTCAACTATAATAAATTCTGTTAGTAAATAAAAATATTAGATGAACTATTAGAACAATTAGAAATGTTTCTTTGGCAACAAGCTGAACACTAAAATTAATACAATTTAAACTGGGGAAAAAAACAGAAAAATTAAGGCTAAAGAGAAATACAAAAAAATATTACTACTAATAAAAATAACAAAAGTACATAACTAAATTATTAAAAAAAATAAAAATGAGAGCTAAAAATATACTAATAGAAGCTAATTCAAAAATATTAATAAATGCCATAATACTATACTGTATAAATAATACTAATACTAAACACTGTACACAAGCACACCAGCCTGACCACCACACCACTGTAATCTCTTTTAGCAATTTTAATTACCTAAAATATAATATTAAACTAGTATAGCCCATTTTAAAAGACCATTTAAAAATGTTCCATTTCAGTATATTTTAAATTGAATATTTATACTTTTTACAAAATCCACAATTTAATAATGACAATTTCTGTCCAAATATTACTTCTAGAAACTATGCTGTTTCATACTATAAATTGTTTTGTTTACTTAAATTAAAATCTAATATTAATTTAAATTAGATTTAAAATTAAAATCCCCCCTTAATAATCTTTTATTGAAGGACATTCGGTTCATGAAACTTCAGAAATCAAAAAATGAATCACAGGTAATTAGTTTAATATACCAATGTCATGTCAATAAAATATTTTAACGTTATCAAAAAAGAAAACAAGCAGCGTTGTCATAATTACAGCAGAAATACCAGTCAATTTTGGAAATACCTTTTGGACAATGGGGGGCCTTTGAGTCAAAAAGTTTGCGAACCACTGTTTTAACCCTCTATAGGAGTAATTATGAATTTACAGCGTAAAAAAATATTGACTTTATATTTTACATATATTTAGGAGTAAAATCATTTTCCAAAATTTGTTTTCTTCATCTGACCTTTGACCTTTTTTTTAGGGATCCGTCATTTATAACTGACTTTGTCCCATTAGGGTAAATTATTTTTGGCAAATTGTCTGAAACGTCACACACAATCAAATGCTTTTTCACTATCTGAAAAGAAGCGAAAATGTCTTACTGTTTCAAAAAAAACATTAAAAATCTTTATGAACATTCAATTTTTTTTCTTGTGCTGCTATATTTGATTTGGAACTCGCGTGTGAAAATGTCTAAAACTTGACACAAATTCGGATGCAATTTCACTGCCTGAAAACCATGTCTTAGTGTTTCAAAAGCATTAAAACTACTTTAACATTGTGTTTCAACTTGGAATTTCAAATCAATTATCGTAGCACAAGTGAAAGTCAACAAGACTCTTCTTTTTTTAGTGTACCCCACACAATAAGGGGATGTCATTTGACATCACTAAAATAAAATTTTGTTGGTTGAACATTAATATTGTATTTTAAATGCAATTTTCTAAGCGTCATTTATAAATGACGATATCCCATAGAGGGTTAAACTCTACAGTTCTATTCATACAGCACATATCAACCTGAATGTGCTCAAAAAATTCAGTTGTGTCTCCTAAAAACTTCAGGAAGTCACCTAGAATGCGACCATCATTCTTTTCCTGAATCAAGATTAGCAATCCAAATAAGACACCCGAATTCTGCTGCAGTTCTCCATTTTTATCCTGAAACTATCACACAGAAACAGATTCCTTGAAAGTACACACTTACTAAGCCATTGAACTTTAATCTATTTCATTCTGTGCGCTTTCTCGCTCTCTCTTCTGTGTGACTCAGCTGAATCTATATGGCTGCAGTGATATATAGCTAGTATCTGTGGCAGTCTGTTATGTCAAGAGCTCCTCAAGAAGAGACTTGAGAACCTCACTGCTGTTCCACATTCTGCTAAATCTAAACTTTGGAACAAATTTAAGCGTTTTGAGCCATGGAGAGATCGACAGAGAGTGTTTTATATGCTGCCAGATTTGCAAAATGCCATTAAGAGCGGAAAGCGAATCTAAGCTTCTCATTGTTTGACAATATAAACCATCTTTTGTCTTTTTAACAATGTAAACACTGTCGCTAACTCGCACCCAGACACCTCGTACTTTAAAGAAATCAATTAATTTCTAAAAAGAAAAGACTCAAGGCTCTGTTTCTCTCTCATTATCTTTCTCCATCTCTTCCGATGCAACCTGTGACTTTCTCGTGACTTTGTCTGCTTGAGCAAAACTTTGGAACCAGACCAGACTGGATCTTTTCTGTATTGTTGAAGAGTTGCTAGAGGATTCTCTCGAGGAAGGAGAGACGCGCTGAAGGTAGAGTGGGAAGCTAAAGGTCACATCCCAAACAGGTTCACAAACTCACCGTCGCAGTCTCCGAGATGTGAGGTGTTTCCATATTCAACGTCCTGCACGAAAGGTAATCTGCAAACCAGGAGAAAAACGGATTTGAACATTAACCGCAAATTCACAGATTAGATACACGGCACACATTCTATGCAAGTACGTGAATGCATGCACTTCTAGTTATGCAAACTCAATTTCATGCGTCACTGCATTTAGAAATGTGTCCGAACACAATTCAAAACACATTCGACTGCTGTTTTTGTTTTCAGGTCAATAGCTGATATGAAGAGAAATTTTACTGAGCAAGTTAGTTAAACTGTCATGTTTACCAAGATACGTGAATAATAATACATCTGGTTTAAAGGTGAACAGTATATATTTTTTATATTAAAGTTTTAAGAATATGGAAATATGCAAACACTGTAGAACTACCAAAACATTCCCATCCAACATGTTCTAATTGGAACATTTGTTTTCCAATTAAGTCATGAAAACATTGTATGAATGTCCTCTGAATGTTATTTCTGAATGTTATCTGAACATTCAAAAGTCCAGTTTTTAAAAATGTTTACAAATATATATTTTAAATGTTTTTCTTGGCTAAGGGAAAATTCCATTTGATCAGTTTACAAACATTATGGGTATGTTAATTTCAAAGCAGTAACATTTAAAAATGTAGATGAACTAAAACATTTCAGAAAAAAAATGTATAAGTATGTATGATATACAAGTAAAGTTTTTGTGATAACATTTTGAGACTATTATTATTAAAGATCACATAACTTTGAATGAATGTTACTGGAAGAACATTTGTTCAAAACGTTAATAGAACCTTGCCAGAATGTAGCCAAATTACAGTTATTTGGGTTAACACATCAGCATTGGCTCAAGCAATGGCATGAGTGTGAGGGCGGGATTATATGTTTGACTGGCCAATGACAGATGTGCAGAGTGTTTTGGAAACCTGTGTAAAAACATTTACATCTGGTGACAGTAGTGGCTCAGAAATTGCACGCCTTTAATTGCATAATAATTTGAGGGTAACTCTATCGCCCCCTTGAGTTGAGGATTAGAGGCATGTCAAACACAACAGGGCAGCATGCATGCAACAGCAAACATTTATATTTGTGTAAAGTATGGTTCTGGTTTTCTATCTAACCTGGTGCCAGGCCTCAGGAGTGAGCAGGTACTTCCTCTGGTCCAGCCGCAGTATGGATCTCTGGACGCAATGCAGTTTCTACACACACACACACACACACACACAATGTTTGTCAATGTTATTACAGAGGACAATGCTGACCTCCTCTATAACGAATACAGGAAACAAAACTAGAGAACAGAAATTATGATTTATAGAGACTGAAACAGAGAGAGAGACAGACATGACTCAGACATTCAGCTGCAGTCTCATATTTTTTCATATCTGTCTCTCCAGCTATTCAAGGTCACTTCTCTAAAAACATAAAATTATATATATATGTATTGTATATATTGTATATATATATGTATTGTATATATAAATGTATTGTAATGTAATGTATTTTTCATAGGAATACCAAAATAACACATAAAATAAATAGTAAATTAAATTGAATTTTTACCTAAATTTGGCATGTATTCAAATTGAAATATAATGCTTTTACTGCTTATAAAATTTTAAAGTGGGCAGATTCCAAACAGCAATAAATAGAATTAACTTTAATCAAGTTTTTAATAGCCTTATACATAATTACCATTTCACAATTACAATTTGCCATTTAAATTTATATTATTTAAAACAATGCATTTACGTTAAGTACTGTATTCTTTCTTTAGCATCTATGTGAGCTTGTGCATGGAGGAAAAGGAGGTTTTAAAGTTGTGTACAGCGTAAAAAATCAAGCGTAGTGTTAGTTCTGGCAGGTCACGTTAGTCAAGCTCGCATCAGCTGACTCTCAGCTGATCCCCATCAACCTATGGGAATACGACGCCTATCTAAGTATTCATATATAAGGTCCCTCAGTATTATCAGCAGTTTTCGCATTGCTCAATAGCTAATTACCCTCCTCCATCCCCAACTCCTCCTCTGTCAGTCAGGATTCAGCCTTCTGATTCTCCTTCGAATCAGACTAATTCTAAAATGTGTACATAACATTATTGAACTTTAACAATATCTGCAATACATTTATGTTGGTTCTGTTCTGTTTACCCTGGGGGGTTATTGCTGCTCTCCCTGCTCTCATCCATGCTAGGCTGCATGGATGCGCAGGGAGTTCTTGCCCAGAACAGAACCATACCGCCAATCCAAACTGTATGCTAACTGTCAATCATATTTGACGATAGTGGTCCTGACAGAAATTATTTTTTTTGAAGCTGCAAATAAAAAAAGATTATTTGAGAATATTTTACAAGAAAATACTTCAGTCTTTCTACTTCAAATTTTCATGTTAAATTCAATGTGTTACTTGTGGTTTCTCTGTACTGTAATTATTTGTAGAATTTAATCCATTTTTTCCAGTGTAGCAATTTCTGAGCGAACAAGTAAATCCTGCACATTGTTTCCATGAGCGTACCATCCATAGCAACACGGGCTGCTGGTGCAAGAGTCATTTGAGCGGCACATGGTGCTGCAGATGTACAAAGTGGATTGGAGAGACTTGAACTGGTGCAGATGGTACTGTACCGCATCCCGCAAGACGAGAGAGAACGTCAGCAGACTCAATCAAAGCCTCTTCCATTAATCACGGCTGAATTACACCAGAACTTTACTGCTTCACAGGAAGAGACCGTTCCAAATGTGCCATACGGGAGAAGGGCCAGAAGGAGTGTGTGTGTGTGTGTGTGTGCATCTGAAGGAAATTGTAAAAGCTGGGTCACAGTAATTTCAAAGCCGCTGATGAAGCAGTGTGTGTTTGGGTGGCACAATTTACTTTAAGATGGAAAACGAGAGCGTGTGTGAATGAGAGTGTATTTAATCAGTGTACAGACTGAAGGTGTGTGTGTGTTCTTACTTCATGCATCTGGAGTGCAGTTGGCAGCGTGCGACAGGCACTCGCACCACGCAGGAGTGGAAGGCCAGCAGGAGTGTGTGACTGGGTTTGTCCAGGGTCAGAGAGAGAGGCTGCCTCGCCTGCACAGAGTCATCACCGCACCTACACACACACACACACACACACATTGAAGTCATCAGTTCAAGCCCTCGTGCACTTTTACAACCAAACATTTCCTAGAACATGGATACACACACTCATTAAAACCCAACAGCTTCACATCAGCGTCTCCATGAGTCATGAACACATGAACATACAGTGTCACCACCTGCACTCAGCAGCGGGGCGGAGACATTCTACCTCATTTCACATGCGAAGAGGTTAGCCAATCACTACATAGGTTATTTATGTATAGAACATGCATTATATGTCATTTACATAGTCTTAAAGGTACAGTAGCAAAATGGTGTCAAAGAGAGTGTAAACCTAAAGAGATTTTCCAAAAGACTAACAGGACGGAAAGTGAAACAAAATTATAGAATTAAAACAATATTCCCAAGAAAAGGAAGGAGGGATTTATTTTTTTTTAATAAATTTTAAACATCCACTCAAACCAAAGTAGTGAATTATTCAAAATTCACCCTTTTATACTTAATAGTGATATTGTGATGAGGAAAGTTAACCAATATGATTTCCATTTTAAAAATGTATAAAATAGTATATAATTAAAAAATTTAGATTTAGATTATTTTAACTATTTTGTATATAATTTTACTAGATTATGTTCAGGTAGTTTTTTTTATGAATGAATGAATGAAAGTAGTCTTTTATGCTCACATACGCTGCATTTATTTGTTGAAAAATACAGTAAAAACAGCAATATTGTGATATATTATTACAATTTACAGTAAAATATCTATATCTGAATACATTTAAAACAAATTTATTTATTCCTGTGATTCAAAGCTGTATTTTCAGCATCATTATTCCAGTCTTCAGTGTCACATAATCCTTCAGAAACCATTCTAATATGCTGATTTGCTGCTCAAGAAACATTTATTTATGATTTGATTATTATCAGTGTTGATAATGTTTGATGATCAGAACAGCATTTCTTTGAAACAGAATTTTTGCGAAACAATGTAAATGTCTTTGCTGTCACTTTAAATCAGTTTAATGTAAATAATTGCTGAATAAAAGTATAATAAATAATAAAACATAAATAAATAGTGAACAGCTAATTTACGGACTAAGACTGCACTACCTATTCAATTTCTGACTTGTAATTTAGTAAATTCCACTTCCTGTCATTTAACTTTAACTTCCTGTGGGGTGTTGCCAACTTTCCAACTTGTGAACAATTTCTTAAATTCTGAATTTCGTCCAGCCTTGTTCTTGATCCAATTTCCTCACTCTTTCTCTTCGGTAATCTCCTTTTCTCTTTCTACTGTCTGTGGCTATAAAAAAGTGGCAAACAGCCCAAAAAATACACACTAAAAGAGATTCAGTCAGAGTTTGGCATGTTTCCAACACACATTAACTGTCAAGCTGCTAATAAGGCATTAAATTACCGCAACATCTCTATGACAACACCGGTGTCTCAGAGAAACTCCCCAACAGTAGCTCTACAGATATCAGGCATGTAATCTAAACACTGATAAATAGCTGGAAGACAAATGAGACATATTACAGGAAGTTGTGTGAGAGTTTTGGATGGCATCCAGAGAACACCTGAGGCAAGACAGAAGGTCAAGCAGACACAGTGATCTCCTTGTTTCAGGTGTGTGTGTGTGTTTCTCAGCGAGTGCCGTGTCCTGCTGAGAACCTTATCTCAACCGCCACACAACTCGCCTTCATCTCCCAGCATGCATCTCTCTGAACCTAATCGTTCTTCCTCCAGACAGGTATTGCCTTTCATCTTCAAAACCCCAGCCATGTTTTCATCCATCAGAGCGCCCCACGCTCATTCACACACACACACACACACACACACACACACACACACACACACACACACACACACACAGCACATATAGAC
>NW_015546013.1:716751-738906 GCF_001515605.1 Sinocyclocheilus anshuiensis | reverse complement strand
ACACGCACACACACACACACACACACACACACACACACACACACACACACACACACACACACACACACACCAATTTTAATCCAAGGCTAAATGTCAACAACAGTTAACAACTGTGGGAAATAAAAAAGGATTTTTGGAAATAAATGAAGTCTGGAAACCAATTAAAGGATGCTAAGGACAAAAACAACTTGATCTCCGCTCCTGACTTTTCAAAGACATACTCTGAGTCCGAATCCTGCAACAAGCTGCCTTATGAGAAAGCAGGGAGTCATCAATGCATGTCCAAAACCAATGTAACATTTTCTCTACTAAGATGCTTTTATCTTTTTGGAGGCAGCATAGATAGCTCTCTCTTTGGTTGTCATATTCTTAATTAAGGAAATTGTTTTGCAATACAATTTTTCTGAAAAGTTATCTTTAAATCTGCAAATGAGGCAATGTCTAATTAAATATGCACTAATTTGCATATAATTCCAGAACTGAAATATGAACATTGGATAAAGCAAAGTTCAAAATTCATTTTGTTGACATATCAGAATGAAAGGTTTTTGCAAGACATCTCCTTTTATCACTCCATAAATCAGAAAACACTATCAACAATTAGAAATAAAATCACCATAATTAACATTTACAGCATTATTAAATTGGCTAACACTATTGGATAAGTACTGAACTGAGCTGATGATGACTTCGTTGTTTTCTATAGTGCCGCTTTACATTTACAGTTTTTGATCTTTACACAGTTATTGAACGGAACTGAATCAACACTGAACTGGCTTCAGCTGAACAATGACACTACTGTTTTTCTTCTTTTAGACCTACTTTACAGCAGAATTGATCTCTGTTTGCATCTTTGAATCATTTTTTCCCATTTATCCCAGTAAAGCTGCTTTGAAACAATCTGATATATAAAGCGCTATGTAAATAATGGTGACTTGAGTTGATTTAATATTTATCAGGCAAATTATATAATAACAAACCCCTCTTCAGAAACCCTCAGAATATAGATAAAAACTGTAAGGTTTGGTGTATATATTTTGTTTTGGGAAAACAGCCTTTAAATGTGTATTGTAATTGAAGTCTACACATGCAAATTGATATAAATGTAAATGTATATTTTGGATGTTTTCTTTTCACTTCTCTGACAGAAGATGCAAAATACAGCAAAATCTCAAAACTGATCAGTGCCTGACAAAACAATGGTTTTGCCTGTAGTGTGTGGTACAAACAAAAAAAATCCCTTAACCTTTCTGGGTTGTAGCCCTCCAGCTCTTCCAGAAAGGTATTGGTGTTGGAGTACGGGTTCTCTGGGCTGGGTGTGATGAGGAACTTGAGAACGGTTCCCCTGGTGGATCCGAGGAACACCACAGTCCGATTGCGATGTGGGCCTGCCTCAGTGTCCACCACCATAGTGTTCAACTGGTACCTTAAAAGTGAGGGAAATCAAACAATATGCACACCATTACAGAAGCATATTGCTTTTATAAAACAGTTGCAACATCAATATGATGAAAGACAATAAAAGAGAACTTTTCAGCCAAGAATCTATTTCATCACGCTACATGTTTACAGTAGCCAAATAAAATGGGGTTTTAAAATCAACACGAAACTGCATTTGCAAGCCATTTTGCAACCATAATGTGATATATTTCCAAGAGAAACAGAATATTGAATAAGAAAAAACAATGTAACACTGTATTCTTTTCCCCACCCACATGGCCTATTTACAATTCTGATGAATAAAACAATCCTTTCAGAAGTTATTACAATTTGAATAAATTTGCAAAGAGATATTTTCTTTAGAATAGCACTCACTGATGAATTGTGCACTGAAACATTAAGAAAGTAAATAGGGTTCATTTTGATCCGCTGAATTCAGCTGATGGTCACATTTTGTCATTTAATAGTTTCAAACATAAATCAGATTTTAGTGCTGCCGCTATCTGTTTTAAACCATTCTTGGTGTATTATTCTTAATACAGCTTATGAAATAATTAAAAAGGGATGTAAGAGATAAGATTTGTAAATACTCTCTCTGTCAAGACTTAAGAAGATTAGGTGTAAAAAGGCTTATTTGGATTAAAGTCAGCAAACACAGAGGAGTTTCACCAGCGTCTCTGACGGCTCACACTAGTTTTTATTTTCTGTGTACTTTTACTTTATTGTAATCGTAAAAAAAACCCTGAGCTGACTATTTTTCAAGTCAGTGAAATCTGTTTATTCTGTTTATACTGAACGTTTATTCAAGATTAACATTCAGGCAAAATGGTCTGCTATTGAATATGAATCAAATGTACACCAGAGTACCACTCTCCTTTGTGTCAATTTACCTCTAGTTATCTTGAAGCAACCCAGTGGCCATTTCAATCAAATGTTTAAAAGCGAGATGATTTATAGCTACATTTTCCTCCTTGCAGAGAAGCTTTGCTTCGAGCCTGAAGGCCTCAGGCAATTTACTCTCTGCAGAAGCACTTCTGGAGTTCAGATTTATATTTTAACTAAGGGTTTTTTTCCCCACTAACCTTGAGAGACACTATAGGAACGCTCTTAATAGGAATGCTCCCAGAATGATGTCCTTTGAGTGTAGGTGCTGCTAACACTAACCACACTACAGCAGAGCTCGGACTTTGATTCCTGATATCTCAGCCAATTTCAGTTTAAGCAGCACGGCTTTTAGCAGACCTTGAGAATGACGTTTCACCTTTTCAACTCTCTGCAGCACACTTCATATAACAAGCATCTTGGGGTTTATTGATATTTTCCCACAACGCCTGTGCTGAGTAGTGTACTCATCTTACCGGACCATAGTCTTGACTATCCATGGTCTGTGTCCAAGCAAAGGAACCGCTTCATCCATCAGAGGATGAGTTTTGATGAAATTCAGCACTTCGTCGGGAAGGGTGTTGGAGGAGCTGAATCTCGAACCCTGGACAGCACATCCTCCAGGCCTAGGAAAGTAAAAGAAAGTAAAAGAACCACATTCATGATATAAATATCCAGAGATGGATAGATGGATGGATGGATGAATAGAACGAAAGGTCCGTAGATAGATAGATAGATAGATAGATAGATACACAGACAGACGGATGGATAAATAGAATGACATAGAATGACAAATGGATGGATGGAATGATAGAACAAAAGATAAGAGGAATGGATGGATGAATGGATGAATGATCAATAGATATATGGATGGATGGATGATCAATAGATATATGGATGGATGGATGAATAGAACGATAGATAGAATGATGGATGGATAGATGGATGGAATTACCGATTGACAGACTGATAGATGGAAGAATAGAATGAAAGATATAAAGATGGATATATGGATGGATGGAATGATAGATGGATGGATGAATAGAACGATAGATCGATAGATAGATAAATGGATGGATAGAGAGATAGATTGATAGATAGATGGATGGATGAATAGAATGACAGATAGAATGACGGACGGATGAATGGAACAATAAGTCAATAGATAGATGAGTGGATGGATGAATAGACCGATGGATGAATGAATGGATGGATGAATAGAATGATAGATAGAATGATGGATGGATGGATGGAATGACCGAATGACAGATTGATAGATGGATGAATAGAATGAAAGATAGAACAATGGATGAATGGATGTATGGAACGATAGATGGATGAATAGAACGTTAGATCGATAGATATATAAATGGATGGATAGACAGAGAGATTGATAGATAGATGGATGAAGGGATGAATAGAATGACAGATAGAATCACGGATGGATGAATGGAATGATAAGTCAATAGATAGATGAGTGGATGGATGAATAGACCGATGGATGGTTGGATGAATAGAAAAATTGATCGATGAATGGATAGATGAATAGAATGATGGATGGATGGATGAACAGAATGATGGATGTATGGATGGATGATGGATGAATTGAACAATAAATCAATGAATGGATGGATGAATAGAGCACTGTATGGATGGATGGATGAATAGAACATTAGATCGATAGATTGATAAATGGATGGATAGACAGAGAGATTGATAGATAGATGGATGAAGGATTGAATAGAATGACAGATAGAATCACGGATGGATGAATGGAACGATAAGTCAATAGATAGATGAGTGGATGGAAGAATAGACCGATGGATGGATGGATGGATGAATAGAAAAATAAATCGATGAATGGATGGATGAATAGAACGATGGATGTATGGATGGATGATGGATGAATTGAACAATAAATCAATGAATGGATGGATGAATAGAACACTGTATGGATGGATGGATGAATAGACCGATGGATCGATATAGATAAATGGATGGATGAATAGAATGGCAGATTCTATGACAGAACAATGGATAGATGAATAGAATGATAGATAGAATGATGGATAGAATGATAGATAGATGGATGGATGGATAGATGGATAGAATGATAGATGGATAGATAGATACCTGGGTTTAGGTACTAGTTCATCAGGTACAGGTGTCCATATGGATTCTGGTGATTTCTGCTCTTTGAATCTGCCCTCAAACACACGTGCCAGCTGCTGCATGTCAAACGCACACACCGCCGAGCCGGGGATGCTGGGTAGACACAGAGCAGCAAGAGGGTCAAGACACATCACTGATCCAATCCACACCTCAAACACACACACACACTCACAGTCTGACACATTTTCACAAGCACACACACACTGTTACCCGAAGCCAAAGTGACATGTCACAACAAGACCATTCGTTTTTCTGGAGCTGACAGACTAATCGACCAATCTGCCTCTGCTGCATCTCATTAGAGAGCGTCTCCACAGCCACTCACATCAGACTGATAAAAACTCAACTCAACGAGCTCACCACATTTACATACGGCTATTATATAGCACATAAGCATTATAC
Source organism: Sinocyclocheilus anshuiensis (assembly GCF_001515605.1). NCBI lineage: Eukaryota > Metazoa > Chordata > Actinopteri > Cypriniformes > Cyprinidae > Sinocyclocheilus > Sinocyclocheilus anshuiensis. The sequence continues at coordinate 734,010 of NW_015546013.1, read as the reverse complement.
ATATAACAATACAACACATATATGGACTGCTTTTTCACCTTTTCGTGATGCTTTTGGTCACTATATGCTTTCAATGTATGAAAAAATATGAAAAACATCTTCTGAGTTTCATGAAAGAAAGAAAAACCTCTTTGAAAAGATATGAGGATGAATAGATGATGACAGTTTTATTTTTGGGGTGAATTCTTCCTTTTAAAAGCAAAATATTATAGCTTGATGCACATGAAACAAAAAGGAAATCATAGATCAGTCAGACACAGAAGGAAGCTGTAAAATGAACTGCCAGGATGGGCAAGTGTACAGCCCGATGGTGTATGTGTGTGTGTGTGTGTTTTCTGGTCTGCAGGTGTTCACCATGTGTTCCAGAGCAGCTTGTCTCTCTCTCTCCTCCACTTCCAAGCAGTGGGAGGTCAGATGGACTGTTGAGGAAACTTGGATCCTCTTATCTGTCCAGATTTCAGCTTTTAGCAACAACAAGACAACAAATCTTATCCAAGGCTTGTTGTGAACTGAAGCCTTATGCAAAATATGAAAGGATCAATTCTGGTGTGCTTTGATGCATACACACGAAAATGAATACTTATAAACTACTGTTCAAATGTTTGGGGTGAATAAGAAATTAATTTTTATTCAGCAAGGATAAATTAAATGGATCAAAAGTGACAGTAAAGACATTTATAATTTTACAAATAAAATAAATTTTTATTTATTAGATAATCGTGAAAAAGTATCCGTTTCCACAAAAATATGAAACAGCACAATTGCTTTCAATATTGATAATAACAACCAAATCAGCATATTAGAATGATTTCTGAAGGATAATGTGACACTGAAGACAGGAATAATGAAGCTCCATTCAGCTTTGCATCACAGAAGTAAATTACATTTTATAATATATATTAAAATATAAAAGTTATTTTAAATTGTAATATTATTTCACAATATTACTGTGTTTACAGTATTTTTGATTAAATAAATGCACCCTTGGTGAGCATAAGAGCCTTCTCTTAAAAACTACAATAAAAAAATCTCACCAACCCCAAACTTTTTGAACGGTAGTCCAAATAAAACTATTTTCAATGGTATTTTAAGTAAAATTATCTAAACATAATCTAGTAAAACTATATAAAAATTAGTAAAATCATATACATTTTAATTTCTTAATATATTAGATGAAGTTTTATACATTTTAAAAGATGATAATCATTATTCGTTTTCTTTTAACACAATTAAGTTTATTATTATTACAAAATAATAATAATTCCCCTTCTCCTTTTCTTGGAAATATTGTTTAGATTAAACGTATAAATGAATAAATGATAAACGTAAACGCACTTGTTCTCAATTTCAATTTCCATCCTATTATTATTTTGCTAAATCCCTTTCATTTTGTAAAAAATCCATGACATTTACCTCCAGGACATGTTATAATTTTTGTTGGGACAACAAACGTGTAAATATTAACACTGGGTTTGATTCTTGTGATGTTGTGTGAATTGTAAAACAGGAGCAGGCTGTTGGTCTGTGTCTGCGGTCACACATGGCCCCATCAGCTGCTCTCAGAACATGTGTGTTTGGAGCGCGGTGACAGATTTGGCGAGTTCTGGGTGGCGTCCCGCTGAAGCTGGAGAGAGAGGGCATGTCGGCACCCCTCACCTGCATCTGAGCCAACACTGGACAACATTTGGCCAATGCTGAGCCAAAGATGAACCAAACCTCATGGTCCTTTATCTGAAATGACTGCTGTGGCAAATCCAAGCCCTCGCACCTCCAACAAAACTCAAAAAGAGCCTCAAACAAAACAAACTTCATAGACTCAATCCAACAAACTTTGGTGAATCCACTGAATATTTCAACATCAAAAAAAAAAAAAAAAATGCTGGTAGGCTGGTTTTAGCTGATCTTTCCGTCTGGTCATAGCTGGTTTAGCAGGCTTGTTTTAGAGGGGTTTTGAACACTTCTTTAGTTGGTCAGGCTGGGAGACCAGCTGACCAACCAGGCAAAACCAGATGAACACCAGCTCGACCAGCTTAAACCAGCCAATCAGCATATGCTGGTTTTAGCTGTTTTTTCAGCAGGGAGGTTACTTTTAAACAAAATTTTGTTTTCTGGTGGTCTAAAATAAATATATTTCTTTCAACAGTGACTAAAAAGCATCAATAAAAGGTTAATTAAAAAAGTTAAATTAAAAAATTTATAATTTTACTCAATATTTTTGCATGCCATTTCATCTGTATTAGAGTACAGTGTTATTTTAGTATTTTATATACTATTAAACGCATGCATTACTTTGAAGTAGGCTTTATTTGCATATTATTTTAATTTTTCTTAGTTTTTTATATTTCTATATAGCTTTCATTTATTTTTATTTCCGTTTCAGTTTTAGTAATTTTACTTCAACTTATCTCCGTTTCTAATTTAAGCTCTTTTAAGTTTAAGTTTTTCATATAATATTTATATTTTATCTTACTTTAATTACCAAAAATATGACTTTATTTCTTCTGCGGCACATAAAAGAAGATATTTTGAAGAATGTTTGTAACCAAACAGTTTTGTTTCTCATTAACTTCCGTTATATGAAAAAAACAACAACAACAACAACAACAACAACAAAAAAACAATGTCAAAATCAAAGAGAAACGAAGCAGTTTGTTAACCAACATTTTTCAAAATATATATTCCTTTGTGTTCCACAGTAAAAAGAAAGTCACAGAGGTTTGGAACGACATTATGGTGAATAGATGAAGACAGAATTTTAATTGTTGGGTGAACCATGCAACAAGAAAGCTCACTTATATATAAATTAGTATATATAAATAGATGATACAAATTAACAAGTTATATTTTTTTATCAGACACTGAAAAGAAAATGTTACTCAACCCAATGGAATCATTTAGGGGAAATAATTTGGATGCAAGCTTGAATTTGAGACAATAGCTACATTATCCTGATGACAATGATGTGCAAATGAGTCCTTCCACCTTCCACACGGTGACTAAATAAAACTGAAGCAGATAAGACAGCTCCAGAGCAATCATCGCATTCGGATATGACGAGGTCTGCTCATTCAATTCTAATCATTCCATTTCTGCTCAATTCCGCTCTAATATCCCCCACTAATAGATACACGGAAAATACGAGCTCTGATCTGTTAAATATGGGCTATTGGTAATTGAAGGGCTTTGGGAACGAAGGGTCTCATTTGGAAAATTTGGAAAATGCGTGCAGATTGATGGACAGAGATGACGCAGTGGGCTTGGTGTTAATGGACTGATTTGGAGACAGGCCTGAGCCCGCCGCCTGCCGTGCTTATGGAGGACATCTGTGCCAAAGATTACACCAAATTAACAGAGATGTCACTGGATGGCACCTTCCTCTTCGTCTCTTTACTGCGCTTCCATGAGAAGCACAACCTTATAATTACCTCAACTATTTAAAAAGAATAAATGGAAAAACAATAATGTTCTACAAGACGGACACCTCTCTCATTTTACCTCAGCAGGTCACTAACAATGAAGGTGATTAAAAGAATAACGCAATGTTCCGACACACTGTGGCTTCATTAGTAGTGTTTGCTGGTTATTGCTCATAATTAGAAGGATAGTTCAACCAAAAATGAAAACTCTGTCTTCATTTACTCTCCCTCATGTTGTTTTGAACCTGCATGACTTACTTTCTTCTGCAGAATACAAATGAAGATATTTTGATGAATGTTATTTTAAAAACATTACTGGATCCCATTGACTGGAATTCTATGGGGAAAACTTTTTTTTAATATTACCTTTTGTGTTTTCCACAAATAAAGAAAGTAAACATGTTTGTACACTACCTTTCAAAAGTTGTGCTGTCTTTAATTTTTTTAATTAAAAAATTTAAGAATACACAATTTTACATATTTTTGCATGCTATTTCATCTGTATTAGAGTACAGTGTTATTTTAGTATTTTTACATACTATTATAGTATTTACTACTTTTTTGAATTTGCTTTTATTTTCATATTTCCAGTTTTCCTTATAATTTTAGTTTTAGCAATTTTATTTAGTGAAGTTAATTTTTATTTTATTTTTTTAATTGAGTATTGTATTGTATAATTACCAAAAATGATTTTAAAATAAAATAAAATAAACATGATGCAGCAAAACTGTTTCCAACATTGCTAATAATCAGAAATATTTATTAAGCAGCAAATCAGCATATTAGAATGATTTCTGAAAGATCATATGACACTGAAGACTGGAGTAATGATGAATTTGCATCACAGGAATAACTTACATTTTAAAATACATTCAAACAGAAAATGTTTCTTTTAAATTGTAATAATATTTCACAATATTACTTTATTTTATTGTAATTTGATCAAATAAATGCAGCCTTGTGAGCATAAGAGAAAAAAAAACCTTATGAAACTCCAAACTTTTCCTTCACAAAAGAGTTTTGTATGTGCGTTGCCATTGCAAAAACTGAGACGGGCAGACGGGGTCCGAATAGGAGCCATTTGGAGAACACCTCTTAAGCCAATAAGCTGTCAGAAGTTTGTGGCCTCCAACTCTAATCGAGCTCTACTTCCACCCTGTTCTCTCTGGCTCTCGGCCCTGGTCACCTATCGTCCACTACTTTAAAGGCTTTCTGGCGCCGTGCCACGGTGTAACTGCCCAGCCCAGTGGGCTTGAGGTGAACGGGCCAAGATCACCTCATCACACAAAGCTCTGCGGCAAAGCCTCTCGCGGCCATTTGAGACAGGACACCACGGGGGGCTGAGAAATGAGGTCTAAACGAGAAAAATGGACATGGTGCAAAGCAGGAGGAGCCTCATGCTGTTTGTACTTTGGCATAAAAGCTCAGCCATAACTCTAGAGCGAGTAACACAGCCAGACCACAGCACACAATAACTCTCCCTTCAGATGTTACTGCGAACTACTGTGAAAAATGAAGCATTTATGATATTTAAGGTAAGATATTTAAGAAACACATTTAAAACAACAGATAGCTTGGCTACAGTAAACAACTTAAGTTAAGCTAAAGAACTATATTACTTGCCAACTTTGTACTTTTTTGTACAATTGTATTTTTTATTCTGATTATTACTATTATTATTCCTATTTGAAAAATAATACTAATCATAATATCATTTGGATTATTATTATGTAATTTGATCAAATAAATGCAGCCTTGTGAGCATAAGAGAAAAAAAAACCTTATGAAACTCCAAACTTTTCCTTCACAAAAGAGTTTTGTATGTGCGTTGCCATTGCAAAAACTGAGACGGGCAGACGGGGTCCGAATAGGAGCCATTTGGAGAACACCTCTTAAGCCAATAAGCTGTCAGAAGTTTGTGGCCTCCAACTCTAATCGAGCTCTACTTCCACCCTGTTCTCTCTGGCTCTCGGCCCTGGTCACCTATCGTCCACTACTTTAAAGGCTTTCTGGCGCCGTGCCACGGTGTAACTGCCCAGCCCAGTGGGCTTGAGGTGAACGGGCCAAGATCACCTCATCACACAAAGCTCTGCGGCAAAGCCTCTCGCGGCCATTTGAGACAGGACACCACGGGGGGCTGAGAAATGAGGTCTAAACGAGAAAAATGGACATGGTGCAAAGCAGGAGGAGCCTCATGCTGTTTGTACTTTGGCATAAAAGCTCAGCCATAACTCTAGAGCGAGTAACACAGCCAGACCACAGCACACAATAACTCTCCCTTCAGATGTTACTGCGAACTACTGTGAAAAATGAAGCATTTATGATATTTAAGGTAAGATATTTAAGAAACACATTTAAAACAACAGATAGCTTGGCTACAGTAAACAACTTTTACTAAAGAACTATATTACTTGCCAACTTTGTACTTTTTTGTACAATTGTATTTTTTATTCTGATTATTACTATTATTATTCCTATTTGAAAAATAATACTAATCATAATATCATTTGGATTATTATTATTATTAATAACAAGAACAACAATAATAATAATAAACAATTCTTGCACCAAATCACACAGTTCATTAGCCTAATTGTAGGCTGTTGTTGATGGTTGCAAACAAACATACAAAATATTAATACATAAATATGTTCAATAATAACAATAATAATAATTGTTCACAAATAATATAATTCAGTATCCTATGTATGGTTATATATTAACATATGGCTTATATATGGTCATATAATAATAATAATAATAAAAAAAAATAATATCAAATAATATACAAAAATATTACTAAAGAAATCTGGCACTGTTCAATAACAACAACAACAACAACATCAACAATAATATGTGAATATATTACCATATGTATGGCTATATATTAATATATGGCTTATATATGGGTATTTAATAATAATAATAATTATTATAATAATAAAGTATTGAGAGACCGTTCAATACTACAACATCGACTACTAATAATAACAATCAGATTTAATATTTCTTGAGCCAAACAATATACTTTATTATCCTAACTGTAGTATGTTGATGGTTACCAAGTAAAATCTAAATATTAATACAGAAATCGGTTAATGTTGTATAAATAATAATAATAATAATAATAATAAAGTATTGAGAGACCATTCAATACTACAACTTCTACCACTAATAATAACAATCAGATTGAATTTTTCTTGAGCCAAACAATATACTTATTATACAATATACAATATAATTATTATTATGTTGTTGTTGTTGTTGTTAATAATAGTAATAATAATAATAATTATTATTAAAAAGGCAGTATGCCAATCAAGGCTGTGCGTTAGAGTGATTTGTTATATGGTTAAGAGAGATTACCTGAGGTAAAATCACTGTTATTGACAGCCACTCGTGACTTATTGCGTTATTCTTCATTCACATGCAGAGAACAAAACATAAACCAAAAGCGGTCACAGTACACACATAAATAAGTGCATCTTTCACACGGTGAACACATTGTCCCCTCAAATGATTTCCAACTTCTCATTCATCTTTATCCCTTTCTTTTCTCAGCGGCTGTCCTATGATTTGCTCTTGAGAGCAGATACAACACCAAAAACATTCCCCTGGAAGCTGATGATGAAGCTCATTTTTATTCTAATCATACGAACACAATGAGAGGTAATCTAGTGAAAATGGCCCTCATCATCCACCTGATGGACTGCAGTATATCATGCTGAACACACACTCATCGTATGCTTACCCGCGGAGCCTGTAGACTAGTGAGGGCTCTTACAGTGTGTTACGAGCTCTCGGGACCCACACTGAGAGCTGACAGAACAACATTTGGGCTGGTTTTATGATGTACTTGACTGTTTATCCAGTTAGCTCAGCACAGAACAGAACAATTCATTCTTGTTCATAAGCCCATGAGCTCAGATTATCGGCTGGTTGTTCTACAGTATCTTCTGCCATCTCTTTTCCTCTCTTTGTCGCCGTAGCCCTTTATTTTGGGTCTACAGTATGTAAATGTCGATTCTCTATTGGGAGTTATTTCAAGCCCTGTTGTTTCAGGAGTCGCACTGCGCCAAAGCGCAATTCAATGTTGAATTCAACGTCAAATCTTTAGTTTTTTAGCTTGTTCCAGTGATCATTTATACTCCCAGGTATGCTGTGCCACTGTAAAACCGCTCTGTGATACGACAAAGAGATATTTTACATTTACTGCATGTGTCAATCATGGAGTATCTGGCACCCATTTAGAAATGTTATGCCACATTTGCTCGGAGGGGGTTCAGTTTCCACACAGATATAAAATGTCAGTGTATAAACCTCCAGTGAGAGTGTTTCATCTCTTACCTTCCCGTGCAAATCAGCCTGTGGCGGCACTGTGGTGATGGTGATACCATGATACTTTGTGAGATAATCGTTGTAAAATAATCAGCATAAAGAATCAGCAAATGAGTTAGGACTAATGTTGCATCACATAATTACTATGGTAGTGTCCAATACCATATTAATACACACAACTGTTTTATAATGTTTTAAAAGAAGTCTCTTATGCTCAACAAGGCTGTATTTATTTGATAAAAAAAATACAGTAAAAACAGTAATATTGTGAAATATTATTACAATCTAAAAGAGCTGATTTCTGCTTGAATATATTTTAAAATGCAATTTATTTCTGTGATGCCAAGCTAAATTTTCAGCATCATTACTCCAGTCTTCAGAAATCATTCTATGATGCTGATATGCTGCTCAAGAAATATTTATTATTATCAATGTTGAAAACAGTTGTGCTTTTTAATAATTTTGTGGGAAAAAGTCCTAATTGTATTTTTCAGGACACTTTTATGAATAAAAAGTATTAAAAAAAATGTTGAAAAGAAAATTAAAATTGTGAATCAAAAGCATTTATTTTAAATTTAAATATTTTGTAAAATTCTAAACTTTTTCTATCACTTTTAACTAATTTGATGCATCATTGATAAATAAACGCATTAATTTATTTACAAAAACCAAAGAAACAAAACCCGTTTGAAAGGTACCATGGCACAAGTTTAGATAAAAGTGTCTGACAAATGCAGAAATGTAAATAGACCATGCAATATAAATAGTACTGTAAAGTATCTCATAGAATACCATGGTATTTCCATCATAATAGTGTCTAAAACAACTACTATGGTACATTTTGTACAGGCTTCCCAGGCAGAAGCACATTTCTCTAAATATATAGTTGTTTCTCTTTCTCTGACTCGCTCCCTTCGCACATTTTGACAGATGTCACAACTGTTACTGTAAACTACAGCACAATGTGAGCTGGCCATTTATAATCCTGAGGAAAGCAGATCAGTGTTTTGTCCATTGTTAAAATGTGTTTATGGCATTTCTTAACATCTCCGATAACAGAATTTTAAACAGTCTTTCTCCCGAGACAATCAAACTCTCACGACTCTTCACTCTTTCTTCTGGAGAAAAAACAGGCCTTGTAGGCAGAATATCAAAAGAACAAAATCCAAATTGCCTTGAAATTGGATTCATTCGTGCTGCTCGGGTTCAAAACAGACTAATAAGTAGCGAAATCACAGAGGAGCGTGCGTACATGCGTTTGTAGAACCGCTTTCCATTTCCCTTCAATTTAGTTACGTTTCATAATCTTTACACATTTACGGGGTGAATGTCACAAAAACATGCCCACATCATATTTCACCACCAACCCCAAAGGAAATTATATTTTACTAACAAAAAAAAAAAGAGTCTATTTTAAGACATTATTTTAATGACAGTTAAGAACTTTCTCCCTCATCACCTTAATGAAAAAAATCTCATTCTCATAACTGTGCGTGGATGTTTTACTCATTTTTGTGAAATTCTCATTATTGTCAATGGTGATTCTTATTAGATTCACATTAGTTTAACATAGTATTTTTTTTTATTTTAGTAAAATATAAAAGCGTCAACATATCATTGTATATAATTATTGTTATTTAATTACTGTACTTGGAATTAGATGAGAATTTGATGGGGAAAATGTACTTGACTGTCATAAAAAATACAGAAAAATAAAATAAAATAATAAAATGAATCATTATTTTTCTTTATTTTAATTAATGTAACTAGATTTAAAAAAAATTTCATTATAATTATAGGAATTTGGTAGAAAAATATGACTACTTGACATGAAACTAAGAAAATAATTGCATAGATAGACAGAATAAATAAATAACTATATATATATATATATATATATATAATTATTGTAATGAAAATAAATAACATTTATGAAATTTAAAAATAAATGTTTTTTATATTATATTTCTAAAAATTTGGTGGCAAAAATATGTTTAATTGTCACGAAAATAATATCATACAGTAATAAACAAACTGTCAGGAGTATGGACTGTTTGTGTTGGGTTTTTCTCCCCATGTGCTCCCCGTGACCCAGTTTCTCCCTCTCGTTTCGATTAGTCATTTGGTTCAGGTGTGTCCCGTTCATTACCCTCATTTAGTCTTGTATATAAAGTGTTGTCAGTTCCTGGTTTCCTTTGTCCGGTGTTAACGTCAGTAATATGTGCTACATGTGTGTCTCCTGCTTACCCTGTGTTACCCCTGTGTGGATTAATAAAGACCGTTCTTTGATTTAAAAATAAATGTTTTTTATATTATATTTCTAAAAATTTGGTGGCAAAAATATGTTTAATTGTCACGAAAATAATATCATACAGTAATAAACAAACTGTCAGGAGTATGGACTGTTTGTGTTGGGTTTTTCTCCCCATGTGCTCCCCGTGACCCAGTTTCTCCCTCTCGTTTCGATTAGTCATTTGGTTCAGGTGTGTCCCGTTCATTACCCTCATTTAGTCTTGTATATAAAGTGTTGTCAGTTCCTGGTTTCCTTTGTCCGGTGTTAACGTCAGTAATATGTGATACATGTGTGTCTCCTGCTTACCCTGTGTTACCCGTGTGGATTAATAAAGACTGTTCTTTGTGAAACTCTGTCGTCTCCTTGCTCCTCGTTCCAACACAGCAGCAACGTGACACAAACAAACAAACATTATGTTTTGCTGCAAGATATTACTGACATGAAAATAAACACAATTAAATATATAATTATTATATAATTATTGTCATAAAATAAATAACTATATTTATGATCTTTAAAATAAACATATACTGAAAATAAAATACACCTTTTCTTTCTTTTGGCTTTGGTGTGAAATATGAACCAGGTAAGTTCTTAAGAAATTCACCTTTACAGTGCCTTACAAATAATAGTAACCAGAGAGATCTGGGAATGGAAACTGATAAGACAATAAATGGTGCCAATATGATTTGAGGAAATAACCTTCTCAAAGGTTTTTGTCCTTATTTGCATCAGGGCTGTTGAATCACATTACTGTCTCATCTGCATTCATCATCATTCACTCACACACACAGATTGTTCCAATATAATGCAAATGATCACACCGTCCTCTTTAGGATGCCTCCTGTATGAGTGTGTGTACCTGTTGGAGGGTGTTGAGAAGACCCCCAGGATGACGTCCCTGCCCTGCATGCGTATGATGGGGCTTGTGGACTGCAGCAGGTTAAAGTAGAAGTGCGAGTCTCCCGGGATCGAGCAGTTCAGACGCGCTTTCAGAAACGACGTCCACTGGCGCTCCAACACCCGCTGAGAGCCGCCCACACACACACACACACACACACACACACACACACATTCAAAATGAAAAGAGTTCAGTTTTTATTCCACACAGCCTCTATTCAGAGCTACAATCAAAGTGACTATTCACTGGAGAACTGCTTTTCAACCTCACACTTCAATCATGAGAATTCAGCTGTTTGACAATAGTGTAAAAACCTAAAGGGGCCATATGCTCTGCTCTATTGCATTTTATTATTAGTTTTTTTTAACAGTCCAATTATAAAGTTGGTTAAGGCTTCTTGTGCCAAAAGTCGTCATAATTTAGTTTTGCCCAAACCATTTTCTCACTTTCATTTTAATTAAAGGAAATGGAGGAAACAATATTAGTTTGAAGAAAAAAGTCTTAATAATGGATTTGTTTATTACAAACATGCAGCTTTTCGCTTTACAAGATGGCAATTGATGGACTGGAGTGGTGTGGATTACTTGTGGATTATTGTGATGTTTTTATTAGCTCTTCATTCTGACGGCACCCATTCACTGTGGAGGATCCACTGGTGAGCAAGTGATATGATGCTACATTACATTAGAAAGTCCGTTCCAATGAAGAAACAAACTCATCTGCATCTTGGATGGCCTGAGGATGAGTACATTTTCAGCAAATTTTCATTTTTGGGTAAACTACTCCTTTAAATTAAAAATACCATTGCTACCAGATCTTTACAGTACTGTACCTTTAATATGTCAATGTTAAAGTGTTATGATTGGCTGACCTCTGAGTAATGGGCGGCGCACTATCAAGTTTCTCAATACTGAATTGTCATTGATAGCTATTCATGGACAATCAAACTGTATATTAATGTGCAAGTTATGAGTGCGATAATACCACCTTGATTAATTATCAACATTAAATGGTAAGAATGGACTGCTGGGGTCAGTCATTTTTTAAGGATGCAATAAATTGATAAAAAGTTTATAAATTTATAATGTTACAAAAGATTCTTTTTCAAATAAATGTCATTCCTCTCAACTTTCTATTCATCAAAAAATCTTTAAAAAAAAAAAAACAATTTCTACAAAAATATTATAACCAAATCACTATATTAGAATGATTTCTTAAAGATCATGTGACAGTGAAGAATGAAGTAATGATGTTAACAATTCAGCTTTGCATCACAGAAATAAATGACATTTTAAATCACATTCAAATAGAAACCTTTTAACTGTAATAATATTTCACATTATTACTCTATTTTTAATCAAATAACTGCAGCCTTGGTGAGCAAAAGAGACTTCTTTCAAATACAGCAAATTTGACCAACCCCAAACTTTTGAACAGCAGCGTAAATCTCTGCCTGTATTTTTCTTTCTTACCTTCTCCAGGTAGTTGAACTCCATGGCCATCTCCCTGAAGAAGAAGTAGATATGAGGCCCCCATTCCACGGCGCTCACAAAATAAGGCTCTGTAAGACACACACACAAACACAGGCTTTAATTTTACAGTCTGAGGGCGTCCTATGGAGAAATTGCAGCTCAAATAAGTAAACACTCATCAGTCATTATAAAAACATTTCATCTGAACAAACAACATATGCACAGTCCCAGAGGGAGGCGGGGAGAGAAAGAGATATACAGCGAGAGAACTGAATGAGGCAGAGATAGTCCGCATAAAACATGCACGTCCTCTTAAATAAAGCAAAGAGAGTGAAGAGAGGACATTTGGAGGTCTTGGCCTCCCCTCTCTCTCTCCTTGAGCGGTATGTGTTTTAGAAAGCAGACGCAGGTTTTTGCAGCTCCATACGGGATGTCAGTCTCACTCCCTCAATGATTCTTTTATAGAGATATTCAACTCATAGCTCTCCAGTATTCAAAGTTCAAACAGAGAGCTCTAAATTACACACACATCCACCTATTCTCATCTGAATGAGGCTCTAAGAGCTCCGTGCAGTTTCCCGTTGTTACAAGGTCTCGCATATTTGTGAAAAAAAAATCCTATTTGGTTTTGTTAGTACTCTCTGGTGTGAAATCACACTCAGAATTCAGTGCTGTGAGCTGCGTCCTGAAACTATTTTAAAATCTACAAAACAAACCCCACTTCAGGATGACAGGTAGATTGCAGAGTGAGACAAATGCAATTCATTTTTACTAAACTGAAAAACTGACTTTAAAAGGAATAATCCAGGTTAAGTGCAGCTTTTGCTCTATTGACGGTTTATGCGGTATGATGAACAGAAAATAAGTTTGACCTGTCCCTTGTTTGAATCTGTTTCTGTAGCACTAAAAATTATGTTTAAAATACACAAAAATAGTGTTCCAACTTATGTTATGACCAACTAAGCAACACTCTTAAAAATACATTTTCTAAATATGTTTTTTCACAGTGATGCCACAGAAGAACCTTACAGTGAACAGTTTTTTTAGTGTGAAGAACATTTTAATTTTCTGAAGAACCTTTTTTTCACTATGAAGCACCTTTTGTGTGATGGAAAGGTTCTTTGGATGTTCTTAAAGGAACCATCAATGCCAATAAAGAACCTTTATTTTTAAGAGTGAAGTAAGCCAGTGATACCATAGAAGGACCATTTTTGGTTCCCCAAAAAACCTCTCAGTGAACAATTCCTGTAAATAACAGTTTTTTCTTAGTGTGAAGAACATTTTGAGATTCTAAAGAACATTTTTTTCCATAATAAAGAACCTTTTGTGGAATTGAAAGTTTCCATGGATGTTAAAGGTTCTTCATGGAACCATCAATACTAATAAAGAAGCGTTATTTTTAAGAGTGTAGCTAAGAATGTCTGAGGATGGTCAGCTAGTCAACTAGACCAAAATGTTCCCATTTTTTATTTTAAAACATAGTTATTTAGCTTATTTCTGTGTTGAATATCTGTCAGTTGTACTATTGAAAGGCCATATTTAGTGCCCAAAATATTGTTAAAACCGCTTCTGATTGTGTCTAGTTATTAGACATGAAACAGTCTAGGGCTTTTTAAAAAATCAGACAATCCACTGACTAGTTGATGTTGAAAATATGTATTTTTGCACATCCATAAACCTCAGTTTAAATGGGAGCTGAGCTTTGATAACTCCTACAGGAATTACTTTGGTAATGCAAAGCCAAGTCTTTTTTAATAATATAAAAAAAAAAAAAAAATCTAATCACAATTAATTGCATACATCAATATTTGATGAGAAAAGTACCTAATCAAGATTTTAAAAATGACACTAGTAATGGGGTTGGCAACATTTTGGCATCATGTTAATGTTTCTGAAAAAATGCTCATGAATGCTTTACTAAATGAAACAGTTTTAAATAGCTGTTTTATATTTGAATACATTTGAAAGTGTAATTTACTCCTGTTATGCAAAGTAGAAATTTCAGCATCATTTCTCCAGTCTCCAGTGTCACACGATTCTTCAGAAATCATTCTAATATGCTGATTTGCTGCTCAAGAAACATTTCTTATTATTCTATGTTGAAAATATTTAATGTTTTTGTAGAATAATTTTTTTTCAGTATCCTTTGATGAACAGAAAGTCCAAAAGAACAGCATTTATTTGAAAAAGTTTATTTTTTGCAACATTATAAATGTCTTTACTGTCACTTTTGATCAGTTCTTGCTGAATAAAAGTATTAATGTTATTGATTTATTTATTTTACTATAATTACTAACCCCAAAGTTTTTGAATGATAATACGTACTGTATATTATTGTGATAGATGAAAACATTGAGGAAAAACCCTAATTGTTAGTACATAGTAATGTTTAAATATTTTTCAGTTCTTAAAATAAATAAATCAATCAATCAATCAATAAATAAATAAACAAATAAAGAAATAAAATGTTCTGTGGCATGCCACAAATGCCCAAGACTATTCCTTAAATATAAACAAAATCAAGAACAAAACAGATGACAAATAAAACAAAACAAAACAAAACAAAACAATGTATTTATATTGCCAAACATTCATGGTTTTATTTTATGCATGAAACAGTACCTCTGAACCATTTGGAATCATGCTTGATCGTGCGCAGGGCTGGACTCTCTCCCAAACTGCGGTAAATGACAGCGTCGATGGCCAGGAAGTCAGTCACTGTCCCTGTGAACAAGCTGCCCTCTGAGGTCAAACGGCAGAGGTCAGCGGTCAATAACCAGAAGTGAGGATCGACATTGTGTCATGATGATATATGTGGCAAAAGGTTCGAACGGAAAGTCCTTGAGCTTAACGATGTTAAGAAGAGGTGGTTAAACACATTTATGGAGGCAAATAAAACGGCTATAAATTAGGTGATATTAAAAATTATTATGCTGTGTATCCACTGGGTGTACGGCTCTTATTATCACAGATTAAAAAGTGCTAAACAAATCAGTCCATTATGTAAATAATGTGAGGTAGAGTCATTACATAGCCACAAAAGACAGTCAGTTACCTGCAAACAGAGCCACGTTAGCGTGTTTGGGATCATAAGGACATCGGGCCATTCCACTGATGGGCTCGCCGACCAATTCCAGAGTGTCTCTCTGAACAAACACACACACATACTGTTTGTGAGGACAGGATATGACACTCTGAGAAGATGATAGCTGTTATAAACCACACATATCTCCAAACACATTCACAAGCGCTGCTATCATTTCTACACGCTTCCGGCAACAGTCGAGAGTGTTAGTGAGCGTGTGCATGTGCATGTGTGAGAGAGACTTCAAACACAACTGTAGTGCGTGACGATTTAACTCACAAATAAAACAAACCTACCAAACTGTCTCCAGAAAGGCTTTCTCAGTTTTATATGAAGCAATAAATCAGCTCTGATCTTGTAATATACTGTAAAAACAAAGATTTGAAGATGTGGCCTGAAAAATCTGCTCGCAACAAAAGGGTGATTCTCATGAAGTATCCATGTGAAATGTCACCACAAATAAAAAAAGAAAAAAAGAAAAAAAGAAAATATATTTTGCATTAAGATGAAACATTAAATACTATATGACCATCTGAACATTTAAAAAAAACTAGAGCTGTCAAACGATTAATCGCGATTAATCGCATCCAAAATAAAAGTTTTTGTTTACATAATATATGTGTGTATTGTGTATATCTATTATGTATATATAAATACACACGCATAGAGCATATATTTTGAAAATATTTACATGTTTTTACATGTATATATTTATATTCATATAATTTATATCATATATAAATATATTTAATATATAAATGTAACATTTTTTTTTTAATATATACATGCATGTGTGTGTATTTATATATACATAATTAACAGTACACACACATATATTATGTAAACAAAAACTTTTATTTTGGATGTGATTAATCGCGATTAATCTCGATTAATAATTTGACAGCACTAAAAAAACTAAATTCTTTGGCAATGTATGTATGCCAGATAAATAAATGAATAAATAAATAATAAATAAATTACTTTTTATCTCACAATTCTGACTTTTTTTCTCACAAATTCTGAAAATAAGTCAGAATTGCAAGATATAAAGTCAGAATTGCTATATATAAATACAGAATTGTGAAATATAAAGTCACAATTCTGAGAGAAAAAGTCACAAATAGAATAGTCAAAACGATCTTTTTATTTTTTTATTATGTGGCAAAAAAAACAGTATTGTGAGAAGTAAACTTGCTATTGCGAGAAAAACTGTTTATATTTTGCAAGTCTAACCTTTTTTTTTTCTCAGAATTGCTAGTTTATATCTTGCAATTTTTGTATTTACGGTCTAGCAACTCAGGCTTCAGCGGTGGTGGTTTCCCGTTTCGAGTGGGTTGCACACATCAGGCTGCACTACCCCCTGTTTGTGTTGCAGATGATCATCTCCCCTGTGCGCCTCAGCACGCTAAAAGAGCTTTTTCCCTAAAAGAGCAATTTCGGGTGCGTCTTTTTAAAGACAACGTTGCGTGGCAAACTTGACGTTACGTCTTTGTAAAGACGATGTGGGTCTTGCTATAGACAACGTATCACCCGGGCGTTTCTGGATGCGGTCGTTACCTGGCGCTGGGTGATGGTCACGATCGCTGCCTCACGTGCCTGGGCATGTAGCACGCTGAGGTGGCGTTTGTGGATGAGTCATCTTCTCATTGCGGGAAGATGATCATCTCGGAGTCGCGGGCCAAGCTCCGTTTCCTCAAAAGGCGGAGTTTCGTTGCCTCTGCCGCGATCTAGTTCTCCTCATGGCGGCAGCCAGG
>NW_015546013.1:700123-716647 GCF_001515605.1 Sinocyclocheilus anshuiensis | reverse complement strand
GTCACCGGCTCGGCTCCTCAGCGAAAACCTGAATATGCGCTGCATCTGCTGCCTACTTATACTCACGCTGTGATCAGCGGCAGCTGGATGCAATAATCGCATGCCAATGTGCATTGGCTCGTTTAGTTTACACTCGAAGTAGATTGGTCTCTCTAAGCGAGATCCCAATTCGTCGGTCATCCGACGTGACGTCTCCGTTCCCTCCTTCAGGGAACGAGGGTTACCATACGTAACCGAGACGTTTTATTCCATGGCGGAAATAGGCTTCCATATTAATGCTTAATTTTCTTTATGCAAAACAATTTCTTATTTTTTCCCTTTGATTTTGGGGTGATATAATTCAGACATGTTCCTAAAAGATTCACTCACAAAACAATTTACATATGCATTCACACTTTCGAATCAATTCAAATGAGCATCATCTCCTCAGAAGCCTCTAATGTGATTATGTGCATCCATTTATTGAGTTTTAATCATTAAGTCGATTGGCCTTCCATCAATGCTGATCCACTTTCATTATTGTTAATCCATTGTAAACATGCATACTGTATGAGTTCAACCGAACCAATTCTTTCTAATGATTCAGTGGATCTGACTCACAAAACATTTCTTAATGACTGTAAGAGAAAATTTAGTTTAGTAGTAAAACTGTGAGGTGGGTGACATGATGCAAACAACACAGAATATGTAACAGAATCAGCGATACACAGCATTATTTAACTGTTTGTTTTGCTACAAAAATAAAATAAAATAACGAGCTCCTGTTGAATTTCTTCCACATATAGACGGATGAACAGAATTGTACCTTGTGTTGTTTGTGTAGAATTGTGCTTTACACGCTCTACATGTTTGCTGAGGGTAAACACAGGGGAGACGGTGAAGTCTACAGGCACTGAGGAACACTCACCGTGTAATTGGCACACAGCGGGTTGAAAGCGTTTGTCCCGCACACAAACAGCCCTCCATCATGGCTCAACAACACCTTAATATAATTACGACACTCCTCCTGAAGGAAACGCAGAGAAAAAGACAAAAATTACTCTTGTTTTAAACTTATTATATATTACTTCTCCTTGTCAAATTTGAGGTTTGAGGTTGCATCAGATATATTTTGGTATTCAGTATTTTACGGTCAGTATTTTACCATGGGAGCGAATGATTACCATATTTTTATACTACAGTGTTTTCGTTATAGCATTTTCCAAGGTACTTTGAAGGAATAACATGATACATATCCAAGAGTCTATGGTATTATGATGATTCCATGCCCGAAGTACCATGTAATGTAATAAAATAAAAATGTTAATAAACATTAAATAAAATAAAAAATATTAATAAAAAATTAAATACATTTATTAACAACGCTTGCCAATCTCATTTGCCTCGTTTGTATTTTAATAATATTACAGCAGAGTCCAAAGGTCTGAGAGCACATTGAAAATCTGGGATTCAAATCATAATTTATACTTGAAAATAAACAAAATGTTTTAGGTTTAAAACTGAGAGAAAGAGAGAGAGAGAGAGTTTGTATAATTATGTTATCTCAAAATGAATAAACACTATAGAAATGACTATACTTATTAATTATTGTGTGGAAACAGCGGTGATGGTATCAGACTCTCTGTATTTATTTTGCCAGGCTGATCCTCTTTGAATCAGAATGACTTGGCAGGTGTTCCTAAAAGATTCACCCACAAAACAATTTATGTACATATGCATTCACGCTTTCGATTCAATTCAAATGAGCATCATCTCTTCAGGTTCTCCAATGTAATTATGTGTATCCATTTATTGAGTTTTAATCATTTTAATCATCAATCGTCAATTGCCCTTCCATCAATACTGATCCACTTTCATTACTGTTAATCCATTGTAAACATTCTTTCTGATGATTCAGTGGATCTGACTTACAAAGCATTTCTTAATGACTGGACTGTAAAAGAACATTTATTTTAGTAGTAAAACTGTGAGGTGGGTGACATGTTGCAAACAGCACAGAATATGTAGCTTAATCAAAAACAACAATAAACAGCATTATTAATCTAAATGTTTCTTTTGCTACAAAAAAACATTTAAAACAATATAAACGCTGTTGAATTTCTTCTACATGTAGTAGGATGAACAGAATTGTATCTTGTGTTGTTTGTGTAGAATTGCGCTTTACACGCTCTACATGTTTGCTGAGGGTAAACACAGGGGAGACGGTGAAGTCTGCAGGCATTGAGGAACACTCACCGTGTAATTGGCACACAGCGGGTTAAAAGCATTTGTCCCGCACACAAACAGCCCTCCATCATGGCTCAACAACACCTTAATATAATTACGACACTCCTCCTGAAGGAAACCGAGAGAAAAAGACAAGGATTGTCAAAAAAACAAAACATTTTAGGATT
This sequence comes from Sinocyclocheilus anshuiensis, assembly GCF_001515605.1. Lineage (NCBI taxonomy): Eukaryota > Metazoa > Chordata > Actinopteri > Cypriniformes > Cyprinidae > Sinocyclocheilus > Sinocyclocheilus anshuiensis. The sequence goes on along the minus strand of NW_015546013.1, from coordinate 714,254 downwards.
CAAACTGAAAGAGAGAGTGAGAGTTTGTATAATTATGTTATCTCAATTGGCATAAACACTATAGAAATGGCTATTCTTATTAATTATTATGTGGAAACATCGGTGATGATATCAGTCTCAGTGTATTTGTTTTGCCAGACTGATCATCTTTGAATCACAATGACTTGGCAGCATTTGACTTTCATGTCATTTAACAAAGTCATTTGAATCCTAATTAAAATTTGGGTGAAGGAGAGAGAGATGAACAAAAACAGTGTGTGTGTGTGTGTGTGGGGTCACACATGAAAGGGTAGGGTAAGACGGAGAAAAGAATAAGGCTGTTAATATTGACACAGCTTCACAAGTCATTTTCCCCCAGACATCATTATTTTGAGAGCTGTGTTTGTTTTGGAAGACAGACAGCAGAAATAAGTAGGTCCCAGCTTGCAGCTCCACCACAGAGCCCACACTGTGGGCATCATCCAAAAACATACATTTTCTCCAGGTTTTTACATTGTATTTGGACTAGATTTGCACAATGTTGCTGCACGTCTTTGTGTAGCACAGAAACAGGAAGTAGCTGGACTTGAATGCATCACGATGTGGGTCCAGCTATAAAAGCAGTCCTGAAAGCTACTGGATAGCCAGCTGCGAACACTCATGCATCAGGAATGCCTTTGTTCCCTGACGGACATCAATGGAACGTTTTGAAGTGATTTTGTGTATTTTGCTGAAACCTGGGCCCCATCACGCAGCTCCACCATAGGGCCCATTCACTGCTCTGCCCATTGAGTTTGACTGGGCCTCCTGGTGGAGCTGAAACCCTGAGGGGGCCGACACTGAGGTCAGGCTCTTTGAGGTGATTAGCAGGACTGCCGAGGGTCTATGTGTTGTTACAGATGCAGGTCCACTGTTCGCTGTGTGCGTGTGTTTGCACAAGAGATGTCGTTACAAATGCATTCAAGCTGCTCACAGCGTTACACACACACTCCCTAGCGACAGATCAACTTACAGCGTGTGTGTGCATGTGTCTGAATAGCAAGAAGGACAGGGATCTTTTCATTTTTGATAAGCTGAAGTGTGTGCGTGCGAGTGAGAGCATATAAAATGACACAACCTTTCACCTCTTATTATCGTGAGTATTTCCACCTGGATGCTGTGAAAGCTATATTGAGGTATGCTCTAACATTACCACATCAACACTGCCAGTTTCTTCCCTCTGTGTGTTTTTCTGAGTGATCATCAGGATACAATGCAAATAACGGCAGCAAATTAAGCAACGATTTGCCCATAATTACCCACCAATTAGAAGACAATACGGCTGATCTTCACCCTAAAACTGAACTCAGGCAGAAAAGTGTGTTGAGAAGAACATTAAAAGCATTCACAATAAATGTAACTTCTGTCATGTGACATTTTCAAGCGCAACTGAATATTTAGCTCTGAATAATGTACTGCCTGGCGGGATGTCTTGATTTTATGTTCTTGATTGGATTGTAAAGTAAGGCAATGGTATTACTGGTGCTTGCTAAGGCAGCTGTTGCTGTTTTACAGAAGGCAACTAGAAACTATTCCTCATTCTTTGATGAGAAGAGATTTAATACTACTTTTCTAACTATTATGAATGTAACTGAATGTAACTGAATGAATGTAATAGGCTTGACTACTTATCATTCCCAGACGGACCGGGTCTCTTTCAGTTGGGCTCAGTCAGCAGATGAAGTTGTGTGGTGTTGAGAGATATTAAAATCTTAAATATTCAAGAAACCGTTGTTGCCAGTCATTTTCACAAAGATTTTTCTAAATGTATAATATTTGCAACTGATGCCAGTGATTGCATATGGGCATGTGTCAAACATAATTCATTAATTTTGTCAAATATTATTTCTTGATTACACATCTTGTTTTGATGTTTCTTTCATTTCATAAGTTCACATTGCAAGGATTTAGGCTATTTGTTTGTTCTGCAGTCGAAAAAAGTGAAATAAATTAAGAATAGTTAGTGATTTCAAAAACATTATCAAGAATAATTTTATTTCGATCTGCAGTCTAAAATATTGTTCATAGTGAGTTTAAAAAATATGACACCTGTAAATAAAATAATGTAATTATATATAATATAGTTTTGTGTCAATGGATGAGGAAATTACAGTGCGTTGAATAACTCTGCAGCTCTTCTGTCAACAGTTAGAGAGCAGTGTTATAAATAGCACTGGGAGCATTAACATTTGCTGTAGACTACTAAAAAAAATGAAAGAGACAAACAGCAATTTTAAATGACTGTTGTGTCTGAATAAATGGAGCCGTAATTATTTAATTCTGGAACTGCAACAAAAAAATCCTATAGTTTTTGCTTAGAACCTATTCATTTTTAATACCTGATTGTAGACATACATGAGAATAACGAATAGATTATTGCTTGACTATAAGTTTAAAAACAGTGCTAGAAATGTTATAATGAACAAAATTAAATATATCTCAAAAGACATGAAAGACACGTCTACTCTGGCAATAATGAAAACAATATTCAAGACACATTGCTGTGATATTTATTAACAACACCAACATAAGAGGATAGATAATGTTAAGCACGAACTAAGAAAAACAAACCTTGAATGTTTCAATAATTAAATAAAAGCACCGCTGTGTGCAGTGTTGTCTTTGGTGGGATGGGAGCAGCTGTAAATCATATAATCAGATTTTTTAAACTTTTTAAACTGCACAAATTGCACAGCAAATAAATACTGCTAGCTGTCTGTTGACATCCATGTTTGTTTTGATACGGGTTTTGGTATGCAGTTAAATTATCATGAGATTTCGTGACTTGCACCAGTCATTAAGTGTGTCGTGTAGTGCACTGATTCAGTCATTAGGTTTGTGCTCCTTTCTGACTGTCAAAGACTAGAATCTGCTCCAGTCAATGGAAACAATTTAACTTTAAAGGGGTCATATGATGCGATTAAATAATGTTCTTTTTAGCAGCATCATATGACCCCTTTAAGTGTGTTGAGTTCAATTTTAGAATGTTCCAGTTGTATAGTGTGTGTCCCCAGCTCTAGTCAAGCCCTAGCCAGGGTTGCCAGGTCTGATTAAAAAAAAACGGCCCAACTGCTACTAAAAACTACCCAGGGGAAACTGGCTGTCAAAATCCCATTCCAGGTACGGTGGGGTGGGGTGGGGTGGGGGTCGAAATTGCATTCTGGGGGACGGGGTGGTTTGCTTCATCCCATGGACTAAATAAACAACCTGCGGCAACCAACCTGGTCTCATAAAAATACGTACCTCTGGGTACTTTTCTGCAACACCGTTTTTATGTACCTTACTGCACGTTTCGCCGCAGTTTCAAAGAGAAAATTCCACTGAGTGGTCCAAACCCAACCCTAAACCTACCCGATAGTGTTAACAAATGCAAAACTGATATAAAAATGCATTTGTTGATGCAACCGTTCCATTTGAACTTCCTTATATGCAGATTTGAACGGTTTTGTCGAACCGTAGTTACACGGGATTCGAACCGGAGCTCCTCACCTCTCAAGTACGTCTCCGTACACATCTATGAAAACTCATAGATATGACGCTGGAAATGTGTGATGCTAACATTCAACAGCATCAGTTTTCAAATCTCCCACCATATTAAAATAGTTTTGAAGTCATAACATAATATTTTTCAAGTAATTGTGCGAAAATTATGCTTTATTAATCGAAACTCTGTAAATTTGTGTGAAAAGGAATAAAAGGTGTCGGAGTTTTACTGCCTCTAGTGTTCATTTCTTTTGGAAACTGCAGTGATATGTACTTATTGGTACGTATTTCGCGTCTCGCGGAAAAGTGCCCCCAGGTACGTTTTTGCCATGAGACCAGGAAGGCGGCAACAGTAAAAAAAAGTAGCCCTATTTCGTTGGAAAACTGTGGACTTGGCAACACTGGCCCTAGCAAACTCCTAGCAAAGCCCTAGCAACCTACTGGAAAATTCCTAGGAACCAGGCAAAGCCCAAGAAACCACCCAGAGCCCCTTTCATTCGATGTTTTGCACAGACAAGCAACACTCAGTATCTAGTTGGTTAATATTATGTTTCCCCGCCCACAAGGCCTTGCTTACATCATCAGGATAGGAAATCTGTTTTAGCTGAGTAAACGGAATTTTTGATGGACATTTTTTCATTAGTATAATGTGCACTAATGAAGACTAAATTAAGACTAAGGACATTTGTTAAGAAAGAAAATAAGCTCAATTTTGGCGTCACGTTGTCTTGAAGCCCATCTATTCCCATCCGGACTCACAGGTACATCATAAACATCCAGCTGAACGTGAGCAGAACGCAAACTCTCTGCAGGGGTGGGGAGATCTTACGTTCCGCTTCATAAACTGTAAAATTGAATTCATCAGAGATGCAGGTTTGCGAGCGGGTCGATCCGTACACCCGTCAGAGGTGTAAAAAGCAGGTTTCGCTCTGGGGAAGAGCACATGTGTTTCAGGTCTCTGTGAAACACCATCAAGAAAGTGTCAAGATTTATCCTTCAGATTAGAGCATGTGACAAGGCAGTATACGATCCCCGGCAGACTCCTTTCTGCTCTGATCAAAGTCTGACTTCTCCTCCCTTACTCCCTCACTCTCCTTTCTTTCTTCTCATCTTCCTCACTCTCCACCACTCCTTGTTCTCTCTCTGCATGTCTCCTTTCGCTCCCGTTCCTCCCACTCCAATTGCTTTTCACTTCTTTCTGCACCAAAATCACTCGCTGTCAGATCACAACACATTTAGTACTTAACCATATAAAGTTTCGTACAAAAGATTCGTCTAAAGGATCCAACTATTTTGCTGAAAAGCTTGTCGTACACCATCTACTGCATGCCTTCTGTTGTCTGATTGATAGTTTAGATGTTTTAGCAAGTAAAAAGCCCTTTAGTATAATTGTAAAAACATAAACCTTCAGTTCATGGTTTACGTACCTTTTTACTGTTAAAAACCTTACTGATTTTTATAAAGTAAGCGTAATAACCTATAACTATATTGTTGGTAATATTTCAAGATGAACACTTACTGGACTGAAGCAACTTGACTGTCTATATATAATGGAGAATTTGAGAAAAATCATGTTAAAATATGAGTATCAATATCAAATATGATCATCAGGCTTTTAAGGAACATTTATTTGTTCATCTCTCAATCATCATCGTATTTCATAGAATTATATGTTTTGCCCCCAGAACAAAAACTACAGAGGATTGTAAAGATAAAAATGAGCATTTAAATATCATCTTACTAAGACATACTAATGGGAGATATAAAGTTATATTTATATGCATAAACCAATATTTATATGTATATTATGCAAACAAATTTTCTGTTATACTGATATAAAGCTATAAGAATTTTATGTTATTTTTGGCATATAAATATTAGCAACTACATCAAATTGCATACTTTTGCTCAGTTTGGGCCTCTAAAGACCATAAAGGTGTTTTTGCCTTCGATTATCACCCATATGGAAACTATGTATATATGCATATTTATTAAAATAATAATACAGTTGAAAAGGAACATACACAAGAGAGAAATCATAAATGTGTAAACGTGAATAGAGTAAATGTGAATGTTTACACACAAGAAGCTGAAGTTTAGATCAAATTTCAATGCATTAAAAAAAATAAATAAATCAAACGGTTCACATACTTTTTCCTGCAGTTTTATAGCTCCTAACAATTATCTCACTTTGCCTATTTTATTTCTCCTAAGACATTTTTTACAAAACATCTGTGACAAACCTGCTCAAGTGCCTTGAGCTATAAAACAGCAATATCAGAGCAATAAAATTTTCTTCATGGCCGAGGAAAATTATATTCAGTGAATCGCTCATGAAGGGACCCCGTTGCTCATTTTCATTCAGAACGACCCCACAAATGAAGTCCTCTTCCTGCAGTGCCCTTCAAGACAATAAAAATGACAATTGGAACTCATCGAGAGAGAGAACCGATACTCGAGAGGATGTGAGTGTATCTATTACATCTCACACACAGACACACACATTTCTATATCCCTATACGAGTATCACAGGCAGCAGATGTGATCTTGCTGTAGTCACTGTGTTATTGCTGTAGAAATCTGTTTATCTTGCACTTCATAAAAGCCAATCAAAACTGCACGAGTGACAGCCAAACGCAGTAATTCAACTCCTGCGTCTTCATATGAATTACGAATGATCCATTTATCCACCTCTGAAGATGTTATTGTGATTTAATGCACTACCGCCAACGCTTACACTTAAACTGTTTTGAACTGGTTACTTTTATACCAGGTGCGGTGCAATTACAGTACTTTCTAGTTTTAAGTTGTTTATCTGTGCATAAAGAAGGCAAAATGCTGCACAAAGCAATACATTTTAAATACTATTATAGTATCTAATAATATTTTATTAACTTTTATTTTTAGATTTTTTGTCATTTTGGTTTAAGTTTGAGTAATTTTGTGATTTTGTCATTTTTATTTCTATTTAGATTTAATACATTTATTTCAGTTTTCATTTTATTAATTTTATACTTTAACGTATTAGTTTAGATATTTCACTTGTTTGCAAAGCAACATTTTCATTTGTTTTTTTATATTTGTAAGTTTTTCATGTTTCAGTGTTCAGTAAAAAAATGTTTTAGTAATTTGTTGTTATTTTTTCAATTTATATTTTGTTTTTATTTAGATTTACTTATTTATTTCAGTTTTCATTTGAGTAATTTTAATACTTCGTCTTATTATATTTCCGTTAACTACCAAGGCAACACTTATTTTCAGTTTCCATCTAATTAATATTTCAGTTTTCATTTAAATTTTCCTTAAAATTTGAGAAAAATGGTTATATTATTTTGTCATTGTTATTACTTTTAAAAAATATTCCTATTTAGATTTCATTTAATTTTCGTTTTATGTTTTAACACTTCAACTACAACATATTTCAATCAATTGTCATTTCTGTTTAAGTTATAAGTATAAGTTTAAGTGTTTTTCATCATTTCAGTTTTCATTTGAATTAGGTTCTATAGTAAATGTTTAGTAGTTTTATTAATTTCTTTTTAAACATTTCAATTTGGATTTAATGTATTTATTTCAGTCATCATTTTAGTAATTTTAGTACTTCAACTTCAATTCATCACTATTCACTTAATTGCCAAGGCAACATTTCTCATTTATATAAGTATAATTTATATATTTAATATATACATTTGATGTTTATTTTTTATTTCAGCTGTATTTCAATTTAAAAAAATAGTTTTTAATTGTCTTAGTTTTAACAACAATTCTCTTCACATGAACACAATGCTATTTTACAGATCCTCACTGTAGTAAGTGTGTGTGTGTGTGTGTGTGTGTGAGGAGTCAGAATAAGGATATTGAATTTCCTCCCTCATTATGAAATCATGTCAGCTTAAATCAAGCAGCAAGAACACAATTACTGCAGGAACACATGCTACATCAGATCGAACACATTTCATCTGGCAGCACTTTCTAAAGTCCATCTAATCTTATTCCAGAGCATATGAAGTGCAAAACCCGGCTTCAGTTTTAGGTCTGCTATCAGTGGTGTGTGGAGGTGTGCGGTCAGATCTCTGACAGAAGGACGGATAATTGGACGTGCGTCTCAAATGGACTTATTTCTGGTCCGTCTGCGCTAATATTCTGTCAATCTCACACAATTAGAGGCGAAGGCTGTGAAAAACCGGTTTATAGTTTGAGGTAATTAGCGATCACGAACAAAAACAACACGGAAAGAGCAAGAAAGAGAAAGCGAGAAGCAGAGAGCATGAGAGCCTGTTGCAGAACTTGCCGGAGGCAGAGATTCGCAGGTGCGTGTTTGATGTCTCAGATTTGTGCGAACATGTGGGTGGGTGGCAGACAGGTCTAATTTGTAAGCTCCCTCTTGCCAAACAATAATCCTTGTCCAGGTTTGACACTCAGTCCCTTGAAGTTCTCTCCCCTGCAGTCATACACACCTATTAAAATTGCCTGGTTTGCGAAAGAGCAGGAAAGCACGACTCTTACATTATGAAGGTGGGAAGAAGGCAGAAGGTAATTAGCTTCTGAACTGAAGAATAAGAACAGATTTATCACAAAAACATCAAAGAGAGACATAATCGAGTCTGAGGTTCAGACGTGAGAACCGACTGCGGCTTGCAAAAACAGGCCTTTGCAAACTCTGAAATCTTCTCAAGTTAAAGAGAATATTAAACAAAGAGTTCAGGAGAATTATTTGGGCAGGGCAGATCAAGGGTCAATGTGAAAAAATGCACAAAATCAACTACTTAAGTTGCAGAATGCGTGGGACTCGAGATGTGCTTTCAAAAGTTAAAGTATTTTTCCATTCATGCTGACTTAAAAATGCAATACTCGTAGCAGGACGCTCAAAAAAAACAGCGCAAGAACTGACACAAAGTCCAAAGATGTCTGAAAGTGTATGGCTGCAGCAGTGGTGATTTAAAGACTAATTAAAAAAAATAAAAAAGCATAAAAAAAAGCATGACGTCATTATGCTAATTCAAATATAATATGCTAATTAAAAAAAAAGAGAAAATCACTAATTGCTAAACAGCAATTGCCGTTTAAAATTAGTGCTGTCAAACGATTAATCGCGATTAATCGTTTGACAGCGCTATTTAAAATATGATTTAAAAAAACTCCAGGTTTGCTATGCTTGTTTGTAGGGCTGCACAATTTGGCACAATTTTAGTAGTATTATAAATACTATTAAAGTATCTAATAATATTTTCAATCATCTTTCATTTTCAATTTTTATTGTAATTTGTCGTTTTATAATTTATCTATATTTAGATTTAATTATTAATTTCAGTTTTCATTTTACACATTTTAGTACTTCAACTTCAACTTCTTATATTTCAGTTTTTGCAAAGGCAACATTTCTCATTTTCATTTGCTTTTTATAGTTCTAAGTTTTTCAAATGACCTATGGCTAAAAGAATGATGTCATTATGCTAATTAAAATATAATATGCTAATAAAAATATAAAATATATTTTTAAACAAAGAGAAAAATCACTAAGTAATCGTCCACAATAAGGCTAAAAGCATCCGCTGAGAGGCCAGAGTGATGTTTCCTTGTCAAACTGCAGAAATAAGCCAAATCCTTATATTGTACATGTACTCTCCGGGAGAATTTATTTGTATGAGACTGTATCCAGCTCTGCCACAGGTTTGAAACATCGAGCTCCTGGCAACAGTAAATCACTCAAAGTGCTGTGAATGAATTTCCTCGCTAAGACGGTGCTAAAATGGCCGTGAAATGTGAAAAAAAACTGAACGCTCTGGCACTGAACGCTCACCTCGTGTTTGCCCTTCATTCTACAGATGCGGATGTCATTCTTATTGGATTCCCACGTCCTTTTCTGTGAAACAACAAGGGAGTAAAATCATTACCTACATTCAAGGTAAAATAAGCAAGGTGTTCATACATGCAATTGTGTGTGTGTGTGTGTGTGTGTGTGAGAGAGAGAGAGAGCAGTACAAGGGCTCACCTTGCTGTAGAACATTTCATCTCCAGATACATGGTCCAGTTCCACTCGATAAAGGTCATCTCTGCAGCAACACACACACACACACACACACACACACACACACCCACATACGAAGACCAGCATTAGCAGTAACAATGAAAATGGGCCTTAATTTAACATTAAAATACTGAATACTTTCCGTACTGTAGTATGCACTACACAATAGAGGTCTACACGGAGGACCCGAGGACCCGGGACCCGACCCGGGATCCGTACGGGTTCGGGGCTATATTTTAAATGGTCAGCCGGGTCCGGGTCGGGTCCCAATCCATTACTTCGGGTCCCGGGTCTGTTTAACATTGTGTGTAATACCCGAGTCGATCGGACTACTTTCAACGTGTAAAATTAGGATGAGAAAAGTGTGAGTCGGTAATTTGAAATAAGGTGGGAAAAAAAGAAAACCCGAGCGACGTCATCAGAAGCAGGGTGGGCGGAGTTACTGCACACGCACGGTGATAATGTGTGTCATGAGTGATGTGAGTTATTATTGATTATTTTTTAAAATAATATTATGAATGAACCATCTTGTTGTTATATCTAAAAGTTTTGCTCAGACTCGGCTCAGAGAGCACAGAGATGATAGCAAATAAGTAAAGCTAACGTCAGCAGCCATGGCACTGGACGAGCAATCGTTATTATAATCCAAATGGGCAAACAGTCTAAATTATTATGCAAGTTGACTCGAGATACAAAAAATGCAAAAATGCAAAGTCGCATTTGTCATCCGTCACTGTGACAGCAAGTGGACTTTTGAAACTGGAATAATGAGTGGATTACGCATTTCAATTGGCAAGAGAGGAATAACACGGATGGAACTTTCTTGGCAAGGAGGATTGTGTAGCCTACATCACAGTCAGGTACAAGGGAGAAGGCTTCTTACATTAGGCATAAGTTTAATTTTCGCAACTTGTTTATCGACTTGTTAATAGCAATTTGCTGTGGAATATGTGCCGATCGGGTCCAGTCGGGTCTGTGTCTTCCCGGCCGGGTTCGGGTCCATCTTTCAAATAATTGACGGTCCGCGTCGGTTCCGGGTAGTACATTTTTGAAATTTCTCGGTTCTGCACGGGCCCGGGTCCAACTTTTAAAATAATAGACGGGTCTGGGTCGGTTCAGTGTAGCACATTTACGGGTCTCTTCGGGTTCGGGTACAAATTTTTGGACCCGTGTAGACCTCTACTACACAACACACACAAACATAAAAAAAAAAAATGTAAACAGTAAAAACATCCTTGAAATAAATAAATGAACTAAAAATGCATTTACTTGAGAAGCAAATTTTATATAATGGTAATGAGAGTTGTTTTCAGTAAACATATCTACTATTTATGAAACTTATTTGGTTTATCCCATTTTCTTGTTTTGAGCATAAAGCTACCAAAAATAAATTAGGTTTATGCTTAAAAAAATTAGTAAAAATACTAATACTAATTAAAAATAACAATACAATAAAAATAATTGAAGACATCTTCAAACAATCTAATATTTTGCTAAGTAAATTTACCAATGCAACTGCCATGTACTAGTTGTTATAGTTAACTAAAACATATTAATAATTGTTTTTGTTAATAAAGCTAAAATAAAATAAAATATAAATATTGGATGAAAACCTAAACGTAAAACTTAGAAATGTTGAACTGAACTTAAATAAAGTATAGGTTAAAATATTAAAATGACTAAAATTCAAATAAATATAAATGAAAGCTAAACAGAAATGATAAATACATAAATAAATAAATGAAAATGACAAAAGCACATAACAAAAGTACTAAAAATGAAAATGATAGCTGATAATATAAAAACCTATGGTAATATTTTTAAATAATATTAAGTACTAAATAGTATATAAATAATATCAAAACAACAGTCATGTAAACAATAACTTATATCAATACACAAAATCATGATGTTACATGTCCCAAAACTTACTACATGCTCAAGAATAGTTTCCCACTGGCAGTGAAGTACATAGTGTAGCATAGAGAATATTAGAAGCATGCAAATCAAATTACAGCCTAAATCATGTGACTAACTTGAGACAAGACAGAAAGTCTGTGAAGATATATTTCAGCACATAACACACTGAAGCACTAAAGGGTTTTGATAAAACATATCCATCAACCTGTCTATGAGAACAGTCTATATTTGAGTTCTCAGCTCTGGAGATGCCAGCCTCAGAGTTTTGTGGTGACAGGAACCGGTTTATAAGAGTTTCAACTTTCCAGAATGTGTAAGAGAGTTTATAAGAGTGCTCGGAAACTCAAGATAGGCTATATCTGTTCTCTAGCTTCAGAGAAAGCAAGCGTTTAAGCGGCTCGACTGTGTAATGGTTAAAGGTCAGCGAACAGGGGTTTAACTTTCAACCAGGACCACATGTCAACTCCCTCGGGAGTCCAAACCCTTTGAAGGCCTGTCCATGTGACCGATTTCAAAGATGTAACTAAATGTAACACCAGTCAAACTGGACACAGATTTCCCATCAAAACATCCACACGCACTCTCTGACTGTGTGGAGAGAACATGCTGTTATACGGGCTGATGGTGTTGAGCTATAAGGACGGGGTGTTCATGTCAGAGCTTTGAAACGTAATGACATTTTCTCATTGTGTAACCTGTCATTTACGTTTAAGACCAATTAGGTACCGAGATGGTGTAGCGAAATAGAAAGGTTTTAATAACAGAGAGGATATTATATTCATGTTATATTAATTCAGAATGTAAAACTTTGTTACTGCGTGAATAGAGTGGGTGGCATTAAAGCTCAAATTAACATCTTGATGACTAAAAATGTTGTCAGTTACCACCACGGTTATTGAGATAATTATAGTAAAAGATTTTGGTTAATTGACGTGAAGCCGAAATATAAAATCTAAAAATATGAGAAGAAAAACTAAAAAATTAGAAATGTTGACATGGCAAGTTGAAGCACTAACATTATTAACTGGAAATAAATAAAAACTCAAATTGAACTAAAACTAAAACAGCATTAAAAATAAATTAAATCTAATCATGAAAAAAATTCATAAAAATATTAATAAAATAATAATAATAAAATACCAATAAAATGGCAAGAGCACATTTCAAAATGACTAAAAGTTGAACTTAAAATGAAAATGAAAATATAAAACTAAAACATTTTATATAAAAATTAAATATTATTTAATATTTAAAATAATAAAATAAAATAAAATGTAAAAATATGATATTACAGTTTTTATTAAATTAAATTGCAAAAAAATTATAATTTTTTTACTAACAATAATATATTAATAATACCAAAATAACAATGATTACAACATAAAATAATTCACTTCTTCCTTAGTACAGTATGTGCAACTATATGCAAAATAAATATGTCTTTATTTTGCTTGCCCTTACAAGTTGTGCAATATGCAAAATATATAGAAAAATTATTTACAATTTGAAGCGTGTATTGTTGAATTGTTGGCATTACCTGGCTCCGATGTAGAGCGTGCGGTTGACTTTCAGGACGGTTTGAATATACAGCGGCTCCTGACGGGTGTAAGAGCGATGCGCTCGGCCCACAAACACTGGATAGCGCTTCACCACTGACAAATAAAGAAACAGAGAGAATTCAGAAGAGAGGAAAATCAAAATGTGGAAAAATGACTAGCTGAGATGGAAGACAGAGACATTAGGGGCACCCAAACAAAAGAGCCAAAATATGAAGTATGGATGGATGAAACAGACACTAAAACACATGTCCATCACTTTCCCGGAAGAGTTAGAGATGGAGAACCTCTGAGACACGAAGAAAGGACAAAGACATACATCACTGAGTCTTCGTCGTGCAGAGTCCAAAAACAAGCTGTCTTCAAGCGAAAGTTCACTCAAAAGCAATAAATCTGTCATGTTTACACACCCTTATGTTGTTACAAACCTGTATGATTTTATTTTATTCTAAAATATTCTGCCTGCTCTTTTCAAAGCAATTACAATGAATAGAGAATAAAGATTCAGAAGCATCACAAGCTTGGTATATACAACTTGTGTGCTACTGTATATTCCAAGTCATATGATAGATTTTTGTAACAGGAATATGCATCATCACTCACTGATAATAATACATTACAGTGAACTGTTAACCACTTAGACTGGATCATTGAATCAGTGAGTTGAACTCAAGAACTGAATCAGTTCAATTCATGAATGAATCTTTTAGTCTGTTTTTGAACTGATTCACTGAAAAACATAAACGATTCAACGAAAATAATGATTTGTTCACATTATGAATGTGTCACGTGGACCACTTACATAGATGTTACATACTAATATGAAATATGCACTTTTAAGGTACTTTTTTGTCATTTTAGAACTTGAAAGCCCCAGTTCTAATTTACTTAAAGGTGACATATCTATATAAGTGCTATAATCAGGTCCCCGGTGTATCTACCAACCAAGGAAATGTGAAAAAGATTAACCCAGTAACTTTGTTTTGGGAAGACTTTTTCTGCAAGCTTATGAGAAAACGAGCGCGTCTGATTTCGCTCTCTTGGTGACGCGGCAAAGATCTCATTATAATATTACCGCCCCTTAATCTGTAAGTTTACACCCACGGCGCCGTTATTGTGTTTTCGC